>NC_058372.1:126307500-126616250 GCF_018350175.1 Felis catus
TGTAGCTTAAAACAATAGCAAGCCACAGAGGAGGGAAGGGATTCTCTGGTTTTTAATGAAAACGGGAAAAATACAAAGAGGTTGGAGGCTACTGTGGTGTTCTTGGTCAGGCAGTAAGGATCCAAAAGAGGGAAATGGAGCCATAAATGCAAAGTTAGGAAAGATTAAGCTGGCATCTGCTCTGACCAGAGAAAAGTTAATGACTTCCAGTATGTTGAGGCTGCATCACAGAACTGTTTGCTTGGGTTTTGAGCTTTTCACTGGCACAGTTTATGCATTAATATAATTAAGCAAAAGCATTTTTGTGAGGCCTCAATAACCTCTATCATTCAATATTGAATCATATATAATGGTGTTAATCAAAGTGTCAAATATGAAATATTTTACTTAATAGCTTTGACATCCTGTGATTTGTGACAAAAGAAAGTCTGGGCAAAATTTTCATAATTAACCATCTACATTAATAATTCATTTGCATGTAGTTTCCAAATTATGGGTATTAACTTCTCTTTAAGGCATATTAATGGTTCATAAGTATAAAATTATATTGTATATTATGCACTCCTTTTTTGTTAGTGGCAATTACTTGCAATTTCAATAGGACTTCCCATTTTGGGGGAAAAACAAGTAAATAAATCAGTAAAAAGTTCAAGTTTGAGTATTTCTATTTTTTTTTTTTAATTTTTTTTTTCAACGTTTATTTATTTTTGGGACAGAGAGAGAGACAGAGCATGAACGGGCGAGGGGCAGAGAGAGAGGTAGACACAGAATCGGAAACAGGCTCCAGGCTCTGAGCCATCAGCCCAGAGTCCGACACGGGGCTCGAACTCACGGACCGTGAGATCGTGACCTGGCTGAAGTCGGACGCTTAACCAACTGCGCCACCCAGGCGCCCCGAGTATTTCTATTTTGAGATACAGCTAAAATGTATTGTTTTATTATTATGTTTAAATGTTCTTTAAAATTTTTTAATGTTTTTATTTTTTTTTGTTTATTTATTTTTTTGTTTATTTATTTTTGAGACAGAGAGAGACAGAGCATGATCGGGAGAGGGGCAAAGAGAGAGGGAGACACAGAATCGGAAGCAGGCTCCAGGCTCCAAGCCATCAGCCCAGAGCCCCACGCGAGGCTTGAACTCACGGACCGTGAGATCTTGACCTGAGCTGAAGTCGGCCCCTTAACCAACTGAGCCACCCAGGCGCCCCTGTTTTTCTCTATTTTTGAGAGAGAAAGAGAGAGAGAGAGAGAGAGAGAGCGAGCTGTTAGCAACAGAGACTGATACGGGGCTCGAACCCACAGACTGGACCACAAGATCATGACCTAAGCTAAAGTCAGATGTTTAACCATCTGAGCCACCCAGGCTCCCCAAATGTTCTTTTAGAGTAAGCTTTCAAAGTCATACACAAATAAAATTAAATAAACTAAACCTGTTCTTACAATAGCAATGAGATTAATCATTTTGATTGCTGTTTTAGTAACCCTTCTTCAAAAACCATCAAATAAAACATAAGTTTATACCTAAAAAATAGAGAATATAGATATTAGACTATATAATTTAGGGCAGAAAATATGAATATTTTTCATATTTTGATATTTTTGACTTAACATATACCACCAAGTTCTACCAAATATTGTGTAGTGAAAAGGTCACTGAATAGGGGTTTACATGATCTGACTTCTAACCTCCAAATCTAATTCATGATCTTGGAAAGTGGATGCAAACTTTTAAGCCTCAGGTTCTAAAAATTCATAATGAGAAGGTGATTTTGGTCCCTTTCAAGTCTGTGAATGGAGATGCTTTTTTTTCTAAATAGCTTCTGAATGTTTTTCCTTTATTTCCATGAAATAAACCTTTATGGTTATAGAAAATGTGCTTAATTAAAGTTATTTTCTCTTGGAGATATATCTGAAACATGTATCCTGGTAAGAATAACGTCAAGATTATGCTTTTTTACTATGATGCTGAATAATGGTTCAGAGACTTTGAGAAGTTCTGTCTTAGTTCATGAAAGCTTACTGGGTTATAGAAATCATTACTGAACTTTCAGCCACAGACTCAGTCTATTCTTAGGGTTTGAGCAACATAACTTGTATTTTTGTATAGATCTAAGTAGATCTTAAATAGACTCTCATTTGATGGATAATAGATGATAAACGATAGATGATAGATAGATGGTAGATAACAGATGAACAGATATAGAGAAACAGCTGTATGATTATCATAATTAATATAGTATCATATACAGAGTAATGGTTACTTGAAGGTGAGAAGATGCTCAAATGCCTATATTGATCAACATACTACATAATATATTCATGAAAAAAACTTTTATAATTGCAGGGTGAATAGCCACTTACTGATATAAATGGCACAGCTTGGGCTCCGTAGACCAGGGAACTCCTGAGGAATGACAGGCAGCAAACCAGGCCCAGAGCAATGAGGATCTAAGAAAAATAAAAGAAGCAGATTTACTGTCCTGATGGACAATATTAAAGGTATGGCAGTCAAAACTCTAACGTAAACTTTGTAGAACTGAGCCCTGTTACATTCTGTCTCAGCAACACTTCATCTTCATATGAAGCCTAACATATGAAGCCTAACATTAAAAAAAAAAATTAAAATCCATTAAAATATTTATTGAAATTTCTGGAATTGCGACATGGGATTCCATGTCATGATACATATAACTTCTGTACGACAACTTCTCTAGATATGCTACTTCTCAGTCTTACATGGCATCGCATGGCTTCTGTCCTTGACATTTGGTCTTTGTGCTCCTTCTTTATCCTTAAGCTATGCTACCTGCATTGGCCTCTTTTCCTTCTTCTGTGTTTATTTTTATAGGTTTCCTTTTGCCCTTTGATGTGAATTAGTCTAGACTTTCTGATATGCTTCTAATTCTCCTCTTGACTCATAACTCAAATTTACTATAACAAAGAGAAGTGTAAATCCTTTCATACTAATAATAGCTTTTGGCATTATTACACTAACAAGTACATGGGTGTGAGATAAAAATCAGGAACCCAGCATAAGCACATGTCAATAACCTAGAGGTCCAATGGGAGGGGAAGTTGGAAGAACTATTAACTGCATATGTTACATAGATAGTCTGGATGTACTAGTCTGTAGATCCAAAGCAAATATGCGCAATTATCTGAAATGAGCTCCAAGTTCAGACAAACTAGAGACCTGAAAATTGTGTAAAGGTAGAACTTGCAGGCTGTCAGTTCTAGTGATTCCATGGTGGGACATGGGGATGGACAGTGAATGCTGCAGTCAACAATCTAGGGTGAAGATTCCACTAAAAATAATTAAGGATGCAGGGAGGAGAATATGAAAACAAAGTGGCTTCAAGATGTTGTCACGTTACCTATAACCCTGATCTCCTTCTGGCACTTATCCATCAATTTTAGAAGTTGTGTTCTCATAGGACTTAAAAATGGCCAAGGCTAGTCTCAAGTTTATTTGATGATGAATGTGGCCATTTTGGTGGTAGTGAAGCAAAAAGATCTAACAGTTATAACTAATAATTAATAATAGTTATAACTAATAATTAATAATAGCTATAACTAATAATTATATAACATTTACCTATTTATCTACCATATATATGATTAAATAAAATGTATTAAATTATTGGTATTCAAACATTTTTGATGTACTAAAGAGACAAATTCCTGTAATTAAAAATAATAGATATACACAATTAGTATTCACCAAAACGCTCCTATGATCTTTTCTGCAATTCATTCATACATGTTGGAACACAGAAGAAGTGGGTAGATGGATATACTTCCATGGCATTCCCGTGAGAGCTTCCCACATTAATTCTGTATGTTAGCTGTGACTGTCGGTTGCAAATTCCTGGAAGGTTCTGATCTGGGCAGCAGCAGGAAGTCCCTAACTATATGGCACATATCTACAATGGTAGATTTGAAACCTGAGTGAACTCTCCCCCAACTTCAGTTCCTCCAGGCATCCCACTGGACTTATAAAGATTAAAAACATTAAATTGTCTTGTACTTTGAATATGTAAAGAGGCTTCTGTTGTCCAACAGTATACAGACTGATAAGCAGAACAACTGAAATCACCCTTGACTGAGGTTTTTCTATAATTTAGGCAATAACAATCAATGATAAAAAAGATGGTAAAAGTATTCCTTCTCTCCAGAAGTTATTAGAAAAGAGAGTCAAGCATATTTAAAAATAACTAAAACAATATGTAAAATCATTGAGCATGAGCCAAACACAATTTTAAGTTTTATGCATATGTTCACCTATATAATGCTTAAAACAATCTGTGACATATTGTTAAGACCATTTTAAGGAAAAGGAAATTGGGATATGGAGATTTTGAGGAGTTTGTTCAAGGTTGCACAGCTCATCAATGATGGAGTCATGATTCCAACTCAGGGCATCAGATTCTGGGGCCAGCAGTTAGTGTCACAGCATCACTTCAAAGACAGAATACAAAGTGCCATAGAAATACAGATATAAATGGGATAAGTTCTGTTAAGTAAGCTGGAAAAAATGAATCAAAGATGGTAGCACTAGAGATATTTGTGTTGGCTTTATTTTTTTATTTTTTTATTTTTGGGACAGAGAAAGACAGAGCATGAACGGGCGAGGGGCAGAGAGAGAGGGAGACACAGAATCGGAAACAGGCTCCAGGCTCCAAGCCATCAGCCCAGAGCCCGACGCAGGGCTCGAACTCACGGACCGCGAGATCGTGACCTGGCTGAAGTCGGACGCTTAACCGACTGCGCCACCCAGGCGCCCCTGTGTTGGCTTTATTTAAAGAGAAGTGAGGGTGAGGATGATCATCTTAGGCAGTGAGCAAGTACATTTAAAGTTGTATAAACATAAAAATACAATATGTGATATTTAGAAGATGTTGAGAGGCCAAAGTAGCCTAGAATTCTGTCTCCTTGGGGAGAATGAAAAGGCTGGGATGGTAAAATGGGGACCACTGTGAATCGCTTTGAATAGTCTCATGCAAAATAAATTTATCATTTTTTAAAAAAAACTTTAGGGGCGTCTGGGTGGCGCAGTTGGTTAAGCGTCCGACTTCAGCCAGATCACGATCTCGCGGTCTGGGAGTTCGAGCCCCGCGTCAGGCTCTGGGCTGATGGCTCAGAGCCTGGAGCCTGTTTCCGATTCTGTGTCTCCCTCTCTCTCTCTGCCCCTCCCCCGTTCATGCTCTGTCTCTCTCTGTCCCAAAAATAAATAAACGTTGAAAAAAAAAATTAAAAAAAAAACAAAAACAAAAAAACAAAAAAAACAAAAAAAAACCTTTAACTTATCTTTAAAAAAATCACTCAACAAAATTAAATCATTCTTGTGTGTTTGATTGCAAATGAGGTAAAATGAGGGCATCGCATTCTAGACAAGATATTCAGTGGCATCCCCCCAGCATTGGACAGTGAATGCCAATTCATAGTTGAAGGTGGCGGGACTAGCAGATCTTCTGGGTCCTTCTAGGTGTGTGAACCATGACCTATGACAATCTCTTTCCTGAGTTTTAGGGACTTTTTGAACAAACACAGTTTGTGTGTAGCACAAGATGAGGCAAAAAAAATAGTCAATGATAAGTTGTAAGAGGGGAGAGTTGGCAGGTTGTAAATTCTATGCAGGGTAACTTGCTAAGGGATGATTTCCAGCACAGGGCTGTGGCATCGAGGGAAAGTCACCAAGAACATTTATGTAGAGCGAATACCCTCAGAATGTGCCTTTGGTAATCTGTTGTGGCATAGAAAAATGTTAGATCCTATACTTATGTATTTAATCTAAAACTCTGACATGCATTTCTTTATATTATGCAAAAAGTATCCCTAGGTTTAGTAGTTTAGCTGTTCCTTTAACTTGAAAAAAAGAGTGTCCTTTTTTGACACTCTTTAAATGTGTTAGAATCTACAGGTTTCCCTTTTATCCACTTCTTTTCCTAAAAAACTATATGATAATCATTATCATAGGATATGGAATATGAGGATATGGAATTTTCCTTAAATGTCTTTAGTCCTATACTACCATGCCTACTTACCTGCCACAAATGGGCCACATATATTTTGCTAATGAAAATACCAGATTTGGTAAGTGGGATCAGTTAGTTGTAGACAAGAGTAAAGTTACTAATATTATTATTTAGAAGCGTTAGTCACACAAATTTATAAAGTGTTATTAGAGTTCATTCATATAAGTCAAATTAATTTTATGCACTTTTCAGCCATTAGAAAAAGGCATCTTCAATTTCTGTCCTATTTCTAAGCTTTAAAATTAGCATGCATCTTTCATATGTTTTAGTATAAATAAAGACTCTCTAAATTGTTGCGAAAACACTGAGGTCATAGGGAGATGATGATCTCAAGGGTACTAAAAAGAAGTAGGCAATTCTGTTAAACATTTTTTTTCTGTCTTCTGTGACCTGTTAATTACTTAACACAAAAAGAATGATACACTAACTGAATACATTAGCTGATAAGCAAAAAAAATGTGATTGCTAAAAGGGATAGATATAATTCCTCAGTTATTTTTTGGTCTTTTTATGTTTTTAACTCATTATCCAATTTCAGGTATTTCTCATTTTAGTGAATGAGAGTATTTAGGATAGCAGAACTTTGGTCTTGAGTGATAAGAATTTAAGATTATATTCAGATTTTCCTACTAGAATTGATTTCCATTTAAATATATATATATATATATATATATATATAATTATTGTTATTAGTTTTTAGGCTACATAAGTCAAAAAATAATGCTATTTCAAATATATTTATCAATATAAAATATTTAATAAATAACCAAAATATATTGTTGCAAATACTTACAGATATTTAAAGAATAGCTAAATAGTGTGAGGTGCATCCAGACGATGGAATTTATTCAGCACGAAAAGACTAGCAAGCTATGAAATGGTTACATGCCATACGATTCCAACTATATGACATTCTGGAAAAGGCAAAACTTATGGAAAACCATAAGTTTTCAGGGGTTGAGGAGTGGGAAGAAAGATGAGTAAATGAAGCAGAGAGGATTTTTAGGACAGTGGAAATACCCCGTGTGATACCACAGTGATGGGTATATATCATTTTACATTTTTCCAAACCCATGCAATGTAAAACACTAAGCGTGAACCCTAAGGCATAGGAAGAAATATTTTATGAAAGTTGTTTAAGGCAATAGAAATAAAAAATGTATAAGGATTAAAGTAATACATAAAAATCTTATTCACAGATTATAAGATTCTGATGTAAAGAATTAAAAAAAAACAATACATACGTTATTAAAATAAGTTAATGTATTCAGCAAAATCACAGGCTACAAAGTCAATATACAAAAGCAGTTATGGCTCTATATAGGAGCAAAAAAAGTTAATAGAAGTAGATATTTTAAAATATTTAAACTATTTAATTTAAAATGGTATCAAGTAAGTCAAATACATGTTATAAATCTAAGAAAACATGTGCAAGGCCTCTACAAATAAACCTGCAAAATGTTATTGATAGAAAAATGTGAAGTGATATGCTCTATTTATGATTTAACAACCTGAAAATGTAAAGATGTCAATTTTTCTCAAAATATTCTTTATATTTACAGTCTTTTTGTTAAGTTTATTTATTTTTGAGAGAGAGAGAGAGAGACCATGAGTGGGGGAGGGTAGAGAGACAGGAGGCTCTCCCAAGGAGGCTCCAGGCTCTGAGCTGTCAGCACAGAGCCCGATGTGGGAAGCCCCGCAAACCATGAAATCATGATTTGACCCAAAGTCAGATGTTTACCTGATGGAGCCACTTAGGCGCCCCTTAACTACAGTCTTAATCAGGTTCCAATAAGATTTTGTGTGTAAGGTGTGTGTGTGTGTGTGTGTGTGTGTGTGTGTGTGTATTAATACGAAGGTCTACACATAACCAATCTGATCTTGAAAAGGAACAGAGTGGAAAGACTTATTTTTATAGCTATCAAAAGTTATTTTAGAGCTCTTTTGCCTGCAGTCTTATCTCAAAATGGCACCTCACTGAGGCATTCACATAGAAAATGTGTTGCTTTGTGTAACTCAAATTTACATTTGTGACAGAACTTTGATGCTCTGGCCTATTAGAGGGTTAAACTACTTTTTGTAGTTTAACCTAGATGATTATGTCCATTCAAATAGCTCTCTAAAATGTAACTGTAGTTTCCTTTAGGAAATAAAATGAGTTTGTGCCTAATTTTTTCATCAATTTTGAAACTACCTTCACCTTAACTTTCTCAGCTTTATAAATAAATGCAAATTTAATATACCTGGCATTTAGTTATTAATATAGAGATTAAAATAGTTCAGTATTGGCATAGAGATGGAAAAATAGACTAATAAAATATAGAAAAACTAATGCATATATAGGCAGTTTATTTACAACAAAATTGTACTGCACAGAAAAAGAAAATAATCTTTTCAATAAAATCATCCTGCATTAATTGGGTATACCCATTAAAAATATCTTGACCCCTACTTTACCCTCTATTAACATGGAGATTTCTAGTCATAAAAAGATAACATTGAGTATGATGCTAAGTAATAATAATAAGCAATAATATTTGTAACTTGACAAAGTGCAAGTTTTCAAAACATTTAAAAGACTCCTACAAATCAATAAGAATGGTGGAGAAATCAACAAATCATCAACCCAATAATAAAATGGACGAAAGATAGAGACAACTTCCAAGGAATATATCCAAACAACCAAATGATATGAAATCATGCCCAACCTCCTTGTTAGCCAGGGGAAATGCAAATTAAATACTTTGAGACACCACAAAGCAACCACAAGAATGGTTTAAATTAAAGAGGCTGACAATATCATTTGTTGGCAGGAATGTGCAGAAATAATCAACTCGAAAATATTCCTGGTGGGAGTACAAATTGAAAAACTGCTAGGAAAAGTAGTTCAGCTGGTATCTACGAATGTTGGACATTTCTTATCATTTGATGCAGCAATTTGTACAGTTTATGCACAACAGAAATGTGTACATATGTGCAGCAAGACATGTTTGCAAAAATGTTAATAGTAGAATTATTTTAATAGCCCCAAGCTGGCAGCAGGATTTGAATGGATAAACTGGGGTAGTTTCATCCAGTAAGTACTATACAGTAATGAAAATGAATTAACTGTCTATCCACAACAGCATACATAAAATGACAAATATTTTTGAGTCAAATCAAATTGGCCATAAACAAATTGATTGCAACATTTTATTTATATAAATTTATAAAAAAAGACTAATATGAAATTTGAAATCAGAATAAGGGAACCTTTTGGGTGTAGACTAGGCTAATCATTAGGAGGGGGCAGCAGGGGAGGTGCTAGGATGTCATTGGTCTCTCTCTCTCTCTCTCTCTCTCTCTCTCTCTCTCTCTCTTACCTTTATTGAGTTACACACTTCATCAAGCTGTATACATTTTCTATTTGTAAAAATTTTTCTATGCATAAGATTTTTTTAAACGTAGGTCAAATACATTTGAAAATTACTTTCGGTAAGTTTGTTAAAATTCAATATGTTCTAGAGTTTTGTAAACCATTAATATACTAATTTGCATTTCCGCCCTAAAAATGTAGTGCATTATGTACCATTTCTCAAGGTTACTTCTAGAAAATACATATTGGGAAATATTCATTTGCGTGCAAAATTATTTAATATGGCATATCAAGGGTTTTCTGATCTCATTTTTACTAACTTCCTCAAGCTCTATTTTCTCTGTTATTCTCTATTCTCTGTTTGTTATTCTCTATTTGTAAACCACACGCAATTACATGCTCCTTTCAAATAAACCCAGCTATCTCTTTCCTCCATACGTTACCATAGAAATGATTCCTCTGTCTGAAATATTTTTCTATCTGTAACATAGGTAAGCCCTAAGTAATTGCAAGGCTCAAATTGGTATCTCCTTCAGAAAGACTATCATAATTCACCTAGTCTGTGTTAAATGTTCTCCTTTTGCTTTCAGAGTCGCCTGAACTTACTCTATCATAGCACTTACGATATTGATTTGAAAACTAGAATATGAACACCATGAAAATATCTCATTTTTCTTTGTATTTGAGGCATCTCTCACAGTTTGAACACAATCGACATCAAACTAGTGAATTTATTGCATTTTTGAAATCAAAGGCATTTTAACCTTTCTCGGAATTTGTGAAGTAGGAAAACAGAGGTCCATCCAAGGTGCTGTGACTTTTCCCTTAGGCCCACATGGAACTAGAAAGTCTGAGAGCCAGTCAAAAGCCAGATATTCAGGCACCAACTCACCACGCGTTTATTTTCACCATTTTTGTAGAAAGCAACACAGTGGTTTTGATGGTATGGAGACATTCACTTCATTTCTACACTGATGCAGCATTTCTTTGGAAATGGTAGAAAATATCTCCAGCTGCAGATTTCCTTACAGATAAGGAATTACAAATTTTCTATGAGTCTGTGTTTTTGTTGAGTTGCTCGGTCAGCGGCACATGGATGATTGTGAAGTAGGCTTAGGTAAAGCAGCACTGAGCGATCAGATGGCCGGTTTTCTGCTCTGTATTTGGGATGCTTTCAGGCTTATTTTGAGGATTAATTGATTGAATACGTGTGAGGCGCTTAGAACAGTGCCTGACATGTAATAAAGCCTGGGAAAATGTTAACTATTATCATCATTTTCTTTCTCGCGCAGTTAGAAAGTTGTATTTTTCTATTATGAAAACTTCGAGGCAGCATAAAAACACGCAGCGTATGTCTATGCAAGTGGATGTTATATTGAAATGAAGAATGGTTCGGTAATAAATTGAGCTTCAACACTAAAAAATCTTCAATGAAGAATGAACAATGAGGGGCGCCTGGGGAGCTCGGTCAGTTAAACATCTAACTTCCTCTCAGGTCATGGTCTCCTGGTTGGTGAGTTCCAGCCCCACGTTGGGCTCTGTGCTGACAGCTCAGAGCCTGGAGCCTGCTTCGGATTCTGTGTCCCTCTCTCTCTGACCCTCCCCTGATCTCCCTTTCTCTCTCTCTCTCTTTAAATGATAAATAATAAACATTTTTTTTAAATATGAACAGTGAACCTTAAATTAACACCAGTCTCTTATTGCCATTGTATTCATGTGTGCGAGTGTATGTGTGCCTGGCAAACCAGAATGGATACAACTTAGCCTGCAAGGCCTCCCCCCCCCCCCCCCCCCCCCGCCCACCTTCCTCTTAACCTTCTCTGCTAATGATTGTAATGAAACGTTGATCCAATGCACAGGTGTCATTGATTGCTGGTCAATAGAAGTACGAATAATAAACCATACAGTCCTAAGATTGAAATGGCCCTATTTTAAAATGAAAGATTAAAAAGCGCCCGCATCTCAGAAAATGTAAATAGGTAGCTTTCACCACAGCCTCAGGGTCATCCTAAAGAGTGCAGAATAGTTGGGAAGTATTATACGCCTGCAAACAGTTTTCTACAAAAACATAGGGAGTCTGATATTATCTGATATTATTTTAGGAACTCTTAAAAGGGGCTTTCTATTTTTCTATCCTGATCCATAGACCCTTTTAACATAGCATACATTAAGAATCTTTAATTCAGAAAAATTGAACAGGACAAACCATAGCAACAAACATCCTCCTTAAACATGATATTGGGGCTTTATCTTCAAAAGAGAACTAGCTCATTTTAATTCAGTTTCCAGTTTTCAGTGAAAAGATATTTACTCTACCAAAGAAAATGGATTGGTTTAATGACACATGGATATGTATTATGGATTAGATAAAATATGTTTTTATTAAAAATAGTCTCAGATGATCTATATTCATTAGTACCTTCCTATTACATAAAAAATTATGGTTTAAGCAATCTGTTTGTTTTATACCATGCACTGCAATTAATTATCAATGTATTTTTTTTTCAGTAGTTAATTTATGTTTCTCTTATTGATTGAATTCATTATATGATTATATGATTCACTTTTGGAGCTGAAAGGTGTTCTATAATTTTATTCATTGCTAAATGTTATTTTATAATATAGGTGTACTAGTTTCCTATGGCTGCTGCAACACAGTACTGAAAATTAAGTGGCTTAAAATGACAGAAATATATTACTTTGCAGTACTGAAGGCTAGAGGAGTCAGCAATCTATAGGGCAGAACCATGATTCCTCTGCGAATCTGGGTAGAATTTTGTTTGCTTCCTTCTGGCTTCTGGCGGTCATGGGCAGTCCTGAACATTTCTTGATTTACAGTTGTTTTGTCTTCGAAGGGAATTCTCCCTGTGTGTCTTCTCATGGCTTCTCATGTCTGTCTCTGTATCCAAACTTTTCCTTTTTTGTAGGGACACCAGTTACATTGGATTAGGGCTCACACTAATGAACTTATTTTCACTTGATTAGCGCTGTATAAAACCGCTTTCAAAATAATATCACATTTTGAGGTACCGAGGGTTAGGACTTCAACCTATCTTTTCTGGGGAGACACAATTCAACTCAAAACAATCAGAGTCAATGTCATTTGAAGATGCATGTAGACATTGATAGAGTTGTTCCCTTTTAAGAGAGATCGGGGTGAGAAACATTTACAGAGTAAAACCTTGATATGTGAGCATAATTTGTTCTGGAAACATGCTTGTAATCTAAAGCACTTGTGTATCAAAGCCAATTTCCACATAAGAAATAATGGAAACTCAGATGATTCATTCCACAACCCAAAAATATTCATGTAAAATGGTTACAGTATTGAAATATAATACAAAATAAGAAAGCAAATACAAAATATAAAGAAAAATAAACGAACCTACACTTACCTTTGAAAACCTTTGTGGCTAATGAGGGAGACAAGAGAGAGAAGGGTTATTGTGTAGGACAACTTTCACTATTACTAATGGAATCAGTGTTATCTATTGGCTCAATGGAATCTTTGTCTGCATGGGGGCCATTGTATATGCTCACACAGATGTTGACTACAGTATTAATAAACTCTTGTCATATACTGTATCCAATGTAACCGGCAATACGGCAGCAGAGGAAAGGGTCTATATCTGCAGGCAACCTGACCTAGTATGAAGCAGAGCATTCCTAAGCTTGCTTTTGTACGGAAAGGCAAAAGAAATATCCATCGGTGCTTTGAATATGATAAACAATACACTCTAGTGCCGGTTATGGGCACCTTCCAATGTTCTGAAAAATCACTGATTTCTGCCATACGCCATGGCCTACATACACACTGAGCATCTGCGCATGGGAGACGATCACCCACAATCCCACAGCGAGAGCAGAACCATTGGCTCAGTTGTGATCATGTGACATTTGGCGGCACGTACTATTCGTGTTGCAAGACATCACTCATTTACCAAGTTAAAATTTATTAGAAATGTTGCTCATCTTGCAGAACATACACAGAACAAGTTATTCACAATCCAAGCTTTTACTGTATATATGTCAAATATAGTTCTTCTAGATTCTAACTGGACGGTAACAAATCCCAAATTTAAGAAAGTTTTCATGTTCTCTCATGCATTTTTTTTGTAACTGTTAGGAAGAAAAGCAAAACCTACTCTCACCCATGTAATATAATTCCTCTCCGGACTCAGGGGCATGAATAAGCTTGCTAGGTTTTCTTGAATATGCATGTTAAATGACACCAAAATGCACATATGTCGTGACAAGGTTATAATTCAATTTGCGAAAGATTATCCAAATTTTGGTTGAACTTCAGTGTTTCTGATATAGTAATGCAAGTGTTTTATTCTTTGAGATTTGTATGATTTTACCCCAAAATATTTATATTTTATTATTTTTGTTGTAAAAAGGACTGTACTATACAGTATATTACAATTTGTAATATAATCTCACTTAATCTGTTAGCTTAAATTTGCATGCATTTCTGTCAAAAGTCATTTGTACACAAGCATCTATTCCCAAGCTTTAGCATAGAAAATGAATGTTAGGAGATACTGAATGAAGTTTTTCAGGACAATAGTTCTGTTGAGGTTTACAATAACCTTAAATAAAAAGCATTTGCATTGATTTGTTGGTATTTCCTACAAAATAATTCAGCTTCACTGTACTTCACAAAAACAGATGGGGTTATCTACAACTTGGGAGCTACCTTATAAAAGCATGCTGTTCCTTCAAGACTAAGAGAGGATCAGATGAGTGCAAATTTATTAGTCTTAAAAGAAAACACCTATCATAAAATTCTACCAATGTTTCTTAGAGGTATTTATGCAAATATGTATTGATTTCCCTGAATATGATTGATTGGAAGGTTTCTCAGAAGGCCTAACAGTTTCTAGCTGACATTAAATTCAATGGAAATAAAAAGTAGGATTTTGCCACCTAAAAAGTTCCAAATAAGCTGTATTAATAAGAATTTAATTTCTAGATTCGCACTGATGAGTGCTCATTTGCAATATTTCTTTTTAGTCCAGTACCTACTGTGTAAGAAACACATTGATAAACATGACCATATTAAGGAGAGTTTATCTATGTTCCAAAAGGTGGGATATTCTACAATTTGAGGAATGTCAAAGAAAGAATTGACGATGACATACCTAGTAAGATGTATTTGGGTTATCTGATAAGAAATGTTGAAGGGAGTATTAACTATATTTATCATAGTAATTCCTATAGATCTAAAAGCTAAGTTACATTTTTGAATGACTTGAATGGATATATAAGTTCAATGGAAGGAAACTATGTGAAGTTTCTCACCATCTCAATCAATCTTCATAAATAACCTTTGGATTAATTGTTAATATTTTGATATTAAATGTCCCCTATTCTAATGTCCAGGCTTTTCTGTTATGCTAAACTGCCTCACACCCAAAATCTCTGCCTTGGTGAATTTGCTCAGATTTGTATTTATATGGGACGGTCTGATTCAGGAAAGAATTTTCTATATGACTAAATGGAAAAGATAGCAAACTCCTGATAAGAATGCTATAGAAGTGATTCAAACATAAGAGAAACAGAAAACAATGTTTCCAAAGGGAGTACTAGGGATTCTCACCCAGGTTACATGTTCTTACCCTACATTTTTGGAACTGAAATCTTCATTTACTAAAGCTTTCCGGAAAATCCTCCTTTTAGGATTTTACATGCATTATAGGTGCATTTTAGGTGCAAAGTTGGATTGCCATAGATATTAAAGGATAAGATCTTATTATTTTAATTATTTTTACATTTGGATTCACCTTCATATATAGGATGCAGCATCACCAAAAGTACTTGCATAAATTCTCAATCTGAAGGCGAAATCAAATAATGAGTAATAAAACAGAACCGAAGCAAAGTGGTGAGTTGATTACAATGTTAAGAATATAAGAACCCCAAATTCTGGGTACACAAGAAAGAAATATAGAGACAGAAAACATCATGTTTCCAAAATGTTGCATATATTGCATCATTTAATTATCACAAAAAACCTTTTAATGTAGGTCCAATTACCTTTAGGCACAATTATCTTTGTAATTTTATAGATACAGAAAACTGAAATCTTTATAAAGTCTAAGCTATCAGAGAGTTTTAAGTGACAGAATGTTGCTTCAAAATCAGCTCTACCTTCATAAACTTTAGGGAACTCCATCATTTCTGTCCCCAGTTTAATGAAAACTGTGTGCCAGGGGCGCCTGTGTGTCTCAGTGGGTTAAGTGTCTGACTCTTGGTTTCAGCTCAGGTCGTGACCTCACGGTTTGGTTCATAAGATCAAGTCGCACATTGGGCTCTGCAGTGACAGCGCTGAGCCTGCTTGAGATTCTCTCTCCCTCTTTCTTTGCTCTCCCCCATTCATTCTCGCTCTCTCTCTCTCTCTCGCTCTCTCTCTCTCTGTCTCTCTTTCTCTCTCTCAAAATAAGTAACAAAAATTAAAAAAAAATAAAGCAAAACAAAACAAAACACTGCATGCCAAAAACTGAGTGTCTGTGGATAGAAGGCATAACTGTATTTTCCTAGAGATATGAACCATAGGTTTTATAAGGTTCTCAAATAGGTGTAAACCAAAAAAAGCTTTTGTGCAATATTTCTTAGGCATCAATGAGGAATCTCCGTTGAAACAAACAAATGGCTCTAATTTATGTAAATTAGGGGTTTTCAAATTCCTGTCGATTCCTATGGTTTTACTGAGATGCTGTTTTAGTGATTTTCTTTGAATTTCACTTTGGATATTTATTTTTAACTCCCCTAAAGGCTGAAATAACATATAATTGGTGCACAGATGTGTTGCATGTCAAATTTTAATAATTTGCATCAATCAAAACATTAACTTGTAGTGCTGATTAATAAAATTTCTTAAGCTATCACTCATTGAAAATTATTCCAAGATTATAATGGAAGGTATCATCACAATTTACATGTCTGAGTCAGGTTTTATGGATATTATATCACCTCCCACTCAAAAAAAGAAAGTTTCTATAAATAAGTTACCTGGTGAGGTAAAATCTCATAGAATTAACACCGCTGCATGCAGCCTCAAAGTATAGCTAATCAGCAGTTTACTAGATTGCTAAATTGTTACATTATCCAGAGTATAATACTTTTCTCTTCTACTGAGGTGGGAGAAACAATATTCCAGTTGCATGGGGGAAAGGAGGATATATGGAATCCACAATGGTATGGATTGAATTTGTTCACAAAAATTCATATGTTGAAATCTAAACCCCCAGTACCTCATAATATGATCCTATTTGGAGATACGGTCTTCACAGAGATAGTCAAGTTAAAACGACTTCACTAGGGTGGGCTCCTACTCCAATATAATTGGTGACCTTATAAAAAGGAGAAATTTGGAGACAGACATGCACACAGGGAGGATGTCATGTGAATACCAAGTTGGAGATAGGGGTGATACATATCCAAACAAGGGAACACAGGATTGCCAGCAAATCACCAGACGCTAGGAGAAAGGAATGGAATAGATTCTCCCTCGTGGACAACAGAAGGATTTTCCTGCTTCCACTTTGGTCTCAGACTTGTAGCTTCCACATGATGATGCAATGAACTCTCCTTGTTTTAATCACCCAGTTTGTGGTATTTTGTGACAACTGCTCTAGCAAACCAATACACAAAACTCTTTCCACAGTCTTTCAATCACACTCTGAGTCTCAACTATATCCTTACATTCTGAGGATTTTGAAGGTTTCATGGCTCAAACTGAGTTACTCTTGATTTCTCCAGTGTTAATAGTGCTGTCATGCTACTAATAAATCAATTATATATATATATATATACATACATTTTTTTGCTTGACATTCTCTACTTTCAAATTTTGTACTTAGAATCTCCTCCCTAATTTTGGAAACATTTAGAAAATTTTCTTTCTGATCATTTTAGTGAGTTCTCAGAAGGAACGGACATAAATTCAAAAGTCCTGTCTTATATCTGTAACTAAAAGTTTCATTGATTAACTTAGGAAATGAAACCATTGTAATTTAAACATGCAAAATAAACATCCAATAAAATATTTATTTTACATGTATGTTATTTTTTTTTGCTGAAAAGAAGAGTCCTCTGACCAAAAAAAAAAATAATAACACTGCTAAGCTGTGGATTTCATGCAAAAGCTTTTTGAATCTAATAATGTAGACAATTATCCTAGTGCCCAGTTTCACTCTCAAGTATAACACACATTTATTTTTCTTTTATGACATATTTATATATATGCATTCCTGGGTCAAGGGAATAAAGTGTTTAGATTTCTCAAATATTATGGTGTCTTTAGTCTTAGCCATAATCTTTAGTGGTTAATGTTAACCTTTACCATTCGTGACAACATCTGTCAGAATTAAATCAGAAATGGAAACAGAAAACTTGAAAATAGTAAGTGCACACAGATAAAACATATATATATATATATATATATATATATATATATATTCTTTTTTCAAGTGCAGTGGCTTTGCATTGATAGAATTTGATATTACTGGGTGACAGTTCAGACATTTGTATATGAGAGGTTTGTCTGTAAAATAAATGATAAAAGCATTGTTCATTCATTCATTCATTAATCTTTAGTGATGGACAGAATTACTAAACTTGTGATTTTTTATGGCATGTCCCAGTAATGTTCAACTGCATGCACTTATAAAATGGCTAAGTATAGGTCTATAGGCTGTAGTTGTTGAATAGTTTTCCCCTTCAGTCAGCTTATTTGCCTAACATATTGACCTAATCATACTACCAAGTTACTAACCAAGATGATAGAATAGACAATCCTCAAATTTTTATTTTTCAAATGTGTTGCAAACTCTCAAAATAGGGTTCTTTTGGTGCTGAGCTACACTGCCAGATAGTCTTCCAGATCTACGTAGGGGAGGCTATTTGCTCCTTGGAGACCTTTCCATCTCCCTAAGTATGTCTGATGGAACCAAGGATCCGACAAAACTGTGACTTTCCCTTCAATGATCCCCTGTATTATATTAGCTTGTATAATTTCTGGGCATCATGCCTTAAAAGTCGACTATTTGTTTTTCTTTAAATATCTGAAAACTCCAGTGTTTGTGTCAATCTTGGTTCAATCTAGGATAAACCAAAATATTATTTTCAAAAGTTATTTTCATTCTGACTTTTTCTGCGGTTATCAAATTGGATGCAGACTCTGTGTCCCTACTTAGCCACATGTATGTCTTTGGTGAATATCTTTAAATGATTGCTGAGCTTGTAATAAGCGTAGTTGTAATGATCCTATTCCAAAAGAATTATGCATAATTAGGTCATAACAAGGGCTAAGTATATATCATAGGAAAATTACTCCATGGCAGAAGAACCTTCAAGCTAAAGCCAAACCCTTTATTAGTTTTCTTTGTTTATACAATGTGGTCACCATGGCTTTCATGTGAACTCTGTAGAGACTGCTTAAAACTTAAGAGCTGCGAGCTGCAACGCAAGCTGTCTGTCCATGTTTCATGTATGTATATATGCATGTATCTATCTGTCAATCTAACAACCATTTTTCTGCAATATCATCTGTTCCAGAAATGATCTATAACTATTTTCAGTGGGTCATGTTTGACAAGACTTATGAAGATACCTACAATCTGTGATTTATTATACAGACATTTTCTTTATGTTGTAGAAGTTAGAACTGTTATCTTTGCATCGTGTCCCTCAGGCATTAGAAAGTTTTATAGTTGATATTTGTGAATTGGAAATTGGGGAAAAATAAAATGAAACAATACCTATTTCTCATCCTTACTCACCCCAAATTACCAGTCTTGACCTCTCCATATGACTGACTTTTCCTTGCATGTTTAGAATTTTATTTGTTCAGGAATTTCCTTTATAAAGGTTATTTTCTTTTTCTGCTGCCGTAAAGTTGAGTCCTTTATCTTCTTTACAACCATTATATCCAATGGAATTCTGTTCACTCGCTCAATTAAATGATGATTACTGATTTGCTTTTAAAAATCTCAAACTACATCATGAGCTACTGGCCGACAGTGGTAGTTTTAATAAGTCACTATGTCTAGTACCTTGAAAAGTGCTGCATATGGGTGGACAGTAAATGAATATTTGTTGAATATTGTTTCTGTGTGTATGATCAGTCTATCTGGTTTTCATTGTAAGAGAAAAGTAACAAAACCCATCCAAATCTTTTCTCATTTTTTTAAACAAAACATTGGCTGGATACTCCTCAGATTTCATAAAATGAGAAAAAGAGATAATGCAATGGCTTAAACTTCTCAATGCATAAATCTGTTTTGAAGATAAAAACAATTCATTGGATAATTAAAACAAAGCCGTCTAGATCCCATTCAATATTCCCCCAAATATAACATTTTGTACAATGTCTCTTCAGTAGTTTACATTTATTCATAAAGGCATTTATATTTTATTTTTCCCCTTTTTATGATTATCTGAAGTTCATTCACATGAAGACATCATATGGAAGATCTCATAAAAATATCTTTATATAATTCAGGATTATTAAATTTAAAATTTTTCTTTATGTAACAGTTATTAGTTTTTATTATTATTTAAAATTTGTCAAGTTTCCTAAAATTGACATTTTACCATATAAAAATAAAGAAGGCAAAGTAACTTATTAAAAATAAAAATGTAGAAAAATTTCCCTCATTCTGAATCTGCATAAATTAAATCTCCTTTTAATTTTTATAACTTTTCTATCTTGCTTCTCGTTTTTGCATATTAAAACATCTTGTAGATTTTATGATGTCTTATCAAGTGACATTTTTATAATGACATATTTTATAATCTATTCAGATGGGTGTATGTGTGGACATGTTGGATTTACTTGCTTCTTTCTTCATTTGCTACAGCTTTTATGTAATACTATGTGTAAGCAAAAATGTACATAGCTACTATTCCAGTTACTCTATTAAACCATCTCACACATTGCCAATAATCGGCTTTTTAAAAATCCATATACTTTAAAGAGCTTTAAAACATATTTTCCGAGAAATCAAGATTTACTTTCATGTAAATTATTAGTATGTCACTAATATGGGTCAGATATATAACTGTTTAAACTTAAAATGTATACATATTTTTAGTATTGTGAATAACAAAAGTGATATCATAAATACTTGTGAAGAATCTACAGGTCAGTCCCAAAATGCCTCTGTTTGGAAATCTCATACCTTCGGTAACAATCTATTTTTGGAGTTAAAAACCAGTTCGGTCACAACACAAGTGAGATGACTGAAGGCTTCAGTAATGGGCTATAAAATCTTTCCCATCTAGGTCACTGATTGATTTGAGACTGTCACCAAAGTAGGTAGAAAAACAGTGATTGCTGCCATATATGAACTGTCAAATCATGTGAAATAAGAATATGGTCTCAATTCTAGTAGACATATTTACCATTTACCTTTCTAACACATGCATTAACATGTGCATGGATGAACACATATGTGCATGTATGGGCACATGCACACACATGCACAGAGACTTCTTGGGTTGCTTTAGAAGAGGATAAAACTATAAAATCATTCTAGGGTGATTCTGTTTTCTTGAAACTGTAGGACAGCATAGAAAAAAATTGTGCTTAATTTGTCCAAGCCGTATCGTCAGGCAGTTTCTGTTCTAGAACTGAAGTGATGTACTTTACCAAGGGAAATCTTAGCTCTGTTTTTTATCCCTTTGTAGGGTATAGTTGAATTGAAGTAAGTTTCTTTGTTCTTTTACTATCGGGTTCTCCAATGCTATTAAATATTTGGAAGAGGCAACATTTTATCTGAATGATTCTACCAAACAAAAACAAAAAAAGAATTTAGTTTGATCAGCAAAGAATGTAGAAATTTACTTAAGTAGTAAAGAATGTGGCTGTCTGACTTTGGTATTATGTTACACCTCATGGTTCAGGCATCTTGTTTGCCTTAAATGGTTTCACAAGCAGGAGGGTTGACCCAGAGCAGATTTCGCAGTGGCTGCACAGAGCGCAACTAAACAGCAGATTTAATGAGGTTGGAATTTCACACAATGCCTTATTCAAAGAATCCAGGCGGCAGGGAGGGCAGTTGTGGGGAACTGCAGTTGCCCATAACTTTGCATTGAGAGGCAAAACCTTTCTCCACAAACAGTTTATAAAAGATCAAAAATAGATGCCAATTACATTTAGCTTTAAGATTCAGACTTGGGAGAGTGGGGAATGGAGACTTAAGCCTTTCCTTTGTAAGAATTAAGGGATTCAGCTCATGAATCAAAAATACAGAACTCTGTTGACTCCTCCAAAGTCAGGAAAGAACAACATGTTTCCTAATCTATGTGGACATGCTGGAAGTCTTCTTTTTGATTTTTCAATTGGTGCCTTTGCAGCACCTACTGCCTTCATTGTCTTTCTGGTCTGCTTGTATGTCTCCCCTACTTAACTTAGAGCTCTTTGAAGACAGGCATTGGGGCACCTGTAAACACCAAAGAAATGTAGAATGCATGTTGAATGAAAATAAATACAACTCCTTTTTACACTCTATGTCAAATTGAGACATAAAATCTCAGACCTTTTCACTCTATCATTCCTTTAAAGAGCATCAGTGTAAGATTTCAATACAGAGCTCATCTTTCTATGATGCAAATCACCAGTGTTGATTTTACAAATGTAATATTCAGTTCTATGAAATCTCTCCTGCTTTTTCCCCATTGAAAAATAGTCCCAGATTGGTCATTTTTTATAACTCGTCGTTTCAGACGTGGAGATAAAACTACAAGTACAAAAGCAGACCACCTCAGCCTCTAGGTTATTATGTCGAGAATGAGAACATCCTCCCCTTACATCGGAAGTGTGTAGCCCTGAACATTTGTACATAACTATTGTTTGACCTAGATTCACACTCTCTCAAAAGTCATATGAACTAGAGGGGCCTGGAGTAGGAGTGATCATAAAATGTATCACCTATATTTGGACGGTTTGTCGCCCAAAAACATAATAGCAGAGAGGAAAAATAAGAAGGGGCGGGGGAAGAGGAGGAGGAGAAGAAAAGGAAGAGAAAGAAACACAAACTGGGCAGGACGCCAAAACAATAGGTAACTAACTTTCTCTGGCAAACCGAACCAGAGCATCTTGGGTAGAAGAAATTATCCAGTGAATAACTCTGTCCGCATTCCAGTTGATTTCTACTTTGGTGTTCCAACATTTGCCTTTTTAAATATTTATATAAAGTCTTTATTCATGCTTGACTGAAAGTATTGAGTGCCTATTTCACTTTTCATAGAAGATTCTCTCCCCCACCCCCACATTGGTATCACTGAATGATGTTACTCAAATTGGAATTAGTCAATTTGAATGGAGTCAATTTATAGCATCTCATCTACTTAGAGTAAAGCTTTCCTAGCATGGCATAGCTTTTTTTCCTTAAATTCTTTTCCTTAATTTAATAACAATGTCCAAAAAAAAAATACAAAATCTTTCCACTTACTCATCCCAGGAGATAACATAAATTATTATTGTTTTTATGTATGTATGCCTTCATTAAGGCACCTTAATCCCACTTTGGAAGCATATGTTTTTCCCTGTTTTTTACATATTTCTGTTAGGAAAGAAGCAGCGAGTAAAACATAGCACACTCCTTTCCTTGTAGATTGTTCTTAAACCAGATATGTAGTAGATTATTGGTGGTGGGATTGATGACAATTTTCATGTAATGGCCTCATCTCTGCTAAACCCCTACTATTTTCAAAGAATGCATTGCTTCTGGGAAAATATATGGTTAGAATAAAGCAGTGAGCTTAGGGAGGAAATAATAAACTCTTTAAAATGTCTTTCATCACATATTTAATGTAAGCAATTTTTAAAAGCTATTTCAATCCCTATCCCTAAAATGCATCATTAGGAGGAAAGAAAAGAATATACAAATATTCAATATAATACAGATTACTTACCTCAAGTATTTTTTAGTGTAAATAGGGTGCTATTTTGGATACCACATTTTTCAAATTATAAAGGATAAAATTTCAAATAAAGAATTATTTATTTTGGATGTGATAGGCCTTATTCAATGATGTAGTTAAATCCTACCAAATGCTGTCTTGAAATATCTATTAGTTATACGAATGACCATTCTACTTAATTTTAGTTATTACACATTAAAATTGTTTCTACTTTCTGTTAACAAAATTCTAATGCTAATTTTAGACTGACTACTTTTCATTAGCATATCATTTCCTCCATTAAATACACAGAAAAATTTTGATCATTGTGTCTAATTAAAATAATGTACTTATTATCACTTAATTTTCCCAGAAGATGAATATCAGAGTTGAACACATGCATCAACATATGTTCTAAAATAATATATTTATTATATCCTTTGTTTCTTAAATAATCTATATTTTTTTGTTTTTATTACATTAAGTTATTATAAGTAATGAGATATAGCATAAAATTCAACTAACTTAAATTAATTGTATGCATTCACAGCATTTTAATTTTATTTAACTATTTTTAATCATTTATTTTATAAGATGAATTCATTATTTATTTATTTCTCTCTCTTTTATATATTTAACTTTTTTTTTTAATTTTTTTTCAACGTTTATTTATTTTGGGGACAGAGAGAGACAGAGCATGAACAGGGGAGGGGCAGAGAGAGAGGGAGACACAGAATCAGAAACAGGCTCCAGGCTCCGAGCCATCAGCCCAGAGCCTGACGCGGGGCTCGAACTCCCGGACCGCGAGATCGTGACCTGGCTGAAGTCGGACGCTTAACTGACTGCGCCACCCAGGCGCCCCAACTTTTTTTTTTTTTTAATGGTTAGTCTTGAGAGAGAGAGACAGAGCATGAGTGGGGGAGGGGCAGAATCTGAAGCAGGCTCCAGACTCTGAGCTGCCAGTACAGAGCCAGATGCGGGGAACAAACCTATAAGGTGCAAGATCATGACCTGAGCCGAAGTCAGACACTCAACCAACTGAATCACCCAGGTGCCCCTATATATTTTTTTAATGAATATTAACACATGCATTTAAGTTGAAAGATAAAGTGAATTTGTTTCCCATACAAAATGTCTAGTTTGGCTGATTGGTATGCCTGTGAGAATAAGTATTACTTCTACAGTTATGATGTCAAAGACAAGTCCCTAAAATGAGCTAAATTAGGAAACGCTTATGTCTGGCAAAATAAAGAAGTTTAGAGCGCATGAAAAATAAAAGCATTTTAGCAGAAAAATTGCATTGTCAAAAGTGTCACGGTATTTATGTTCCCAAACAACCAATTCTGGTAATCATACATTAATCAAAGTGTCTAAAGAAAAAAGAATACTGAGTTTAATTAATGGTGATGTGATAAGTCTTAGAAGTAAAGCTTTAAAGTAGGTGATGAAACCACCTACGACGAAAGTTGGCATTGCCTACGTCCTTCTAAATTTGAGCATTCATATACCCTATAATTCAGAATTTTACTCCTAGGTATGCGCCCCAGAGAGAACTTGCACATGAACTGCCAGAGACCTGTGTGAGAATATCATAACAGCAAAAACCTGGAAACAATCCAAACACCCACTGGGGCAGGCTGGATGAATAAACCATGTGTTATTCACACATTGGCATATACTACACAGAAGTCAAAGTAAATGAACTATAACAATGTGCCATAACACGTATGAATCTTAGCAACAAACAAATTCTTGGGAAAACTTTTTTGAATTGCTTTACAGAAATTGAGAAAGCAAATGACGTTAAAGACTGGATCACCAAAAGATAAAACAGCCTGAAAAACAACCTGGGTACAAGTCAGTGGTTTCAAATTCCTGGCTTTCGATATAAGTGGAAGAATTGCGAATTGAATTATCTGTTGGAATAGATATCTAAAGTCATATCTGATTTGGGGACCACACTATGGGATTTTTAACATAGATGGTATTAAAGAACTGAGGGTCTTTGTTAAATAACAAAGTACTTTAAATTGAATGTTCTCAATTTTCTAACATTGAATCTTTTTAGATCATTGCAGCTGATTATGATCAATGTGGAAAATATGATTCTATTAATAATCATGTTTACCAGCTATACATATATTTTAGCCTGGAATCACTTTTAAAGTGTTCATTTTGCCCAGATTAGAATATTTCATTTTAATGTATTTGCAAACATTCTAGTTCACACGTGATGCAGTTCAGAGTACCAGAGTAATAGTTTCTTAATGAGAGAAATTTAAATGTACATATAAACCAATATACCTTCCCCAAAACACAAATATTGAAATCTCTTTTCATTCAAGGAAGAATGTTTATTAAACCTTAGAGCTAGCTGTCATTAAAAGCAAAAATAACTTAGGCTACTTAAGAACTATGGGAACTCTGACTACTGGGTCTGAAACTATATTCAGTTTTCAACAGATGAAAATTAGTAAGAAAATTCAGAATGGATTTTAGTTAATAAGCATTTATTTGCACTTAGTGAATGTAGAGCAATATGCATTTTAGAAAAACAAACACATAATTTAGTTCTCCCTCCCTCCTTTCCCCAAAATTTCTTAATTTTTACCAAGGTGTAAAATAAAATGCTACAGTACTATGAATACTCCGTAGATGTCATCATCTCTTTAGTCTCTGTGGAACTGGCCTCGGGCAAGATTGTGAAAGGAAAGATTGGCATTGACATCACCAGACCTACTTTAGGCAGTTTTTTCCTCCTCTTCAGGGTACTTTTCTTTGCATCCTTAAGGAACTCCGTATCTCCATATCTTCCCTGACCCCTGCCAATTAAATCTGCTCTCAGCAAAGGGCTCAGACTCACTTCTTCATCCCTGTCAATTTAAGGACAGGTATTACTTTACCAGAGTTCTTGACATTTTAAGCCATCTTTCTAATTGTGGAATCAGTGGCTTTGTCCCCTGGAAAGCCCTATCAACTACTTAAGTCGACTTGTCCTCTAATGTAAAAGTCAAAGCTGCCCTGGCTTTGTTGGGGTGGCAGAGGGTAGGAAATTTATCAAAGAGTCATTTCTATAAGCAAACATGGCTGATTGAAAGATTAATGCTCAATTAGTGATTCTAAGGTCACCAATTAAACATCCTGATCACTCAGTCAAAGATGGCAGTTACTGCATACAGGGCTTGTCATTGTTTGCAAATCTGTCTCTTAGCTTTAAGACCCGTGAAACACATTGTTCAAACTGAGCCCTGTCAAAGTTAATTGTTTCACACTAGTGTATGTAGCTCATCGGCTGCTATCATTTCCCAGGTGTTGATATTGATTCAAGCTCACTTCACTGTCCCCTGGAAATCTTTCTTATTCCCACATTTGATAGGATTACTTGCCCTACCTCACTTTGTTATAGAGCGACTTTTTTAGAATTCAACAGTTTTCTGTACCCATCATGTGATCAGAACTACACCAGAGAGCCTGTCTGGATTGTTGGCAATTGGCTACACCCATTCTTTAACTTAAATCCTTTCCTAATTTTGTTAGATTATAAACTCCATAAAGGCAAGATTTATGTAAACACAATGGATACATAGTGAGTACCCATTTTATAAGTAGTGAAGATTTAGCAGCAGATTATCCTAAAAATAAAAGAAATGGAGGTATATGCCTTTTGATCCATATCATAGTTTTAACTACAGAGTGTGTCTGAAGAAGAAGAAAATTCCTTTGGTTAGCACCATAACTCATTCTATACATAAGTAGGGATGGAGTTTGGGGGTTGTAAAGGGTTATACGGAAGCATATTTAGTATGCAAAAAAAAATCCACAAAGAGGGATGTTAAGTAAGCTTAGGAGGGATAGATAGAAAAAAAACATAAACTGTTTTTCTGATTTCATATTTATATTATTGGTAAAAGAAAAATGTGTGCAAGCGAACTAATGTGTGAGTTTTCTTATATGGAAGTAGAGGTCAATTGCCATCATGTATAAATACCTGTTTCCCACACACCACCCCTACCTCTGTCTCTTCTTTCAACAGGGATTGAAAACGAAAGTACTACGTTGGGGAAATTTTTTCTAAGAGGTGAAGAAGATTTGTACTTCTTGCTACTTTGTTTAATTCTTTTAGTAGGCACATGCAAATATAGCCACTGACTCACAACATGAAGTTTAATTACTATAACTACTTATTTCCTTTTCTTGATTTATATTATGAAGTTGGTTTTGAACTTGTGTGACCTAAAAGCAGAAAACTTTATATTGCATTACTAGTGCTAAGCCATGCGAGTCTCTGTTTATAATTATTTTTGAAATTGTATTAGAATATATAAAAATCTGTTTCATTGAAATTATTTATTTTAATATATTTTCAAAAATTAAATTAAGTATTGAATGTTCTAGCACAAACTCTCCAGATGCACTCAATATAAAGTTAATAAAGGAGGAACATAATTAAATATCCGTTCATTAAGGAGATTACATAGGGTAATAGCAATGTAAAGGATTGCATTGAATAAGGTTATATTAGTAAAACATAAATAAAAAAATAAAACCTAGTGCAATTATCATTATAAGCACGGAAATGCAACAAACGTCTTTAACATGTCTGCAGAAATTCACTTAAAGGTAGCTATGCTGATGGATAATTACACTCCGCTATTATTCACCACCAACCTCCTCCCCTGGGTCTGACTCCAAGATGAAGATTCATGACTTATGTGTTTGAACTTGTCAGTTTTGAGAGTAAGAAACTTCTTTGTTTTTCCTGAGTCCAGCTTAACTGGCTTCAGTAATTATAAAGCTATAGCAAAACCAGGGCATAATTTAGTGCTTTTTAAATTACAGTAAGTTTTGACTTCCATATTTGTGCAACTTGTATTTCACCACATCTGTAATCAATACTATTTTTGAGAGTTACCACCATGTACAACGGCCAATTGCCAAGTTAAGAATGTGCATGCCACCTTCTTATTTAAAGTCCATACATAGAGTAGGTTTGAAGGCACTCTTCTTTTCTCCAGGAAACTGCATGTCTGAAAAGCCCACCTTGCAATTTATGGACATTGATATGAACCATGTTCCTTGATGTCACAACCTTCTTCCTACACACTTCCCAAATCTTTCTTGTAAAAGGTTTTGTAAACATTTGTGGAATACTAAGCACGTGGTAGAGCTGATCTCTAGATGTAAGATGTAAGATGAGATACATCTGGGTACTTGAATTCAGATTCAGAGCACTAGCAGTTAAAGCAATATTTAATAATTTAGCTAACGCATAAATATGGAGCTTTGAACAAAACAAAGAGAACATCTTCCCAAAGGAAATTTTTATGGCACTACAGAGATAATACACTCAAATGTAGTGAAACTAAATAGATAAAAAGGTATTTAATCAAATAGCTTTTCTTTCATTGTATGCATCCATACTTAGATATTACATTCTGAACCCTCATTGGAACGATTGCATTATGATGGCCATTATTTTAGTTTTCAAATTGTGCGAATACAAATATATAACTTTTTGGAAGTCAGGTATATTGAGCTATCATCACAAAGTACCACTAACTGGGTGGCTTAAACAGAAAAGTCTTGTCTCACAGTTCTAGTGGACAGGGGTCCAAAGTCAAGGTGTTGGCAGTGTTGGTTTCTTTTCAGGTCTGTGGAGGAAGGATCTGTTCCACACCTCTCTCCTTGGCATATAGATGACTGGTTTTCTGCCTATCTCTTCACGTCGTCTTCCCTTTAGGTATGCCTTTATGTACAAATTTCCCCTTTTTATAAGAACATCTCTGTAAAAACTCTATCTCCAAATAAGGTCACATTCTGAGATACTGGGAATTAGGACTTCAAATTATGAATTTTGAGGGGACATAATTTAACTCATAACCAGTTTGTTGAGGTAGACATTACACAGAGAAAACTGGACTATTTTTAGGTCAATGCAAAAATAATCACCCACAGCCAAGATATAGAATAGTTCCATCACTCCAAAATATTTCCCCAATTCCTGGGGTGCCTGGATGGCTCAGTCGGTTGGCCGTCCAACTTCAGCTCAGATCGTGATCTCATGGTTCACGAGTTTGAACCCCACTTCAGACACTGAGCTGTCAGTACAGAGTCTGAGGCCTGCTTCAGATTCTGTGTTTTCATCTCTCTCTGCCCCTCCCCTGTTCATGCTCTCTCTCTCTCTTTCTCTCTCTCTCTCAAAAGTAAACATTCAAAGAAATATTTGTCTGACTCTTGATAGCCAACTCTTCCCATAATGCCAGTACATGGCAACGATTGGTTTGTTTCTTGTCATATACTTTTGTCTATGTAAGAGTATCATGAAAATGAAATTAGATGGCTGTTTGTATCTGGCTTCTTTCACTAAACATAATGTTTTTGAGATTCATCCATATAGTTGCCTGAATCAATAGATCATTCTTTTCTATTTTAAGCAGTATTCTGTTGTATGGAGTCACCACACTTTGCTTACCCATTCACTAATTAGTGAACTATGGATAGTTTCCAGTTTTTTGGCTATTCAAAATAAAGCTTTATAAATATTTGTGTGTAGGTATTTATGTGGGAATGCTCATTTTTATTAACCTTTTTGAGTGAGGTCTCTGAGTCATACGGTAAGTATACATTTAATTTCATTAAAAAAAATCACCATAATCACCATACTGTTTTCAACGTTTATTTATTTTTGGGACAGAGAGAGACAGAGCATGAACAGGGGAGGGGCAGAGAGAGAGGGAGACACAGAATCGGAAACAGGCTCCAGGCTCTGAGCCATCAGCCCAGAGCCCAACGCGGGGCTCGAACTCACGGAGCGCGAGATCGTGACCTGGCTGAAGTCGGACGCTTAACTGACTGCGCCACCCAGGCACCCCAACCATACTGTTTTCAAAATGGTGATGCCATCTGCCAATTCACCAATAAATAAAAATGTAGTAATTGTTTTGCATCCTCAACAGCAATTTATATCATATGTGTTTTATTTATTTGATAACTTTAGCCACTTTAGTAGGTTTGTTATAAGTTACTATGGCTTTAATTTAAATTTCTCAGTGATTAAAAATGTGGAACATTCTTTCATGTGCTTGTCAATTGTATTTCTTCTTTTCTGAAGTCTCTTTGCAAATCTTTCACTGACTTTTTATTGTGCTGTTTGTTTTCTTATTATTGAGCTGTGAGATATCTTTTTTACTTTCTGTTTCCAATCATTTACCACATCTAACTTTTGTGAATGTATTCTATGTTATTGGCTAAATTTCATTTCTTTTACAGTGCCCTTCAAAGAGGAGAATGTTTTAATTTTGATGAAGTCAAATTTATTAAAATTTGTCTTTTATGGTTTGTGTTTTTGTGTTATATATGAAAAAAACACTGCCAAACATTTTCTTCTACATTTTCTACTGGAATTTTTAGAATTTTAGGCTTTATATTATGATTTTGAATCAATTTTAATTAATTGTATAGGGTATGTAATAAAGTAATAATGAAAAGTAATAGTTATTCATTTTTAAATTTAGTTTTGATTATGGATACCCAAATGTTTCAGTAACATTCATTGAAAGTATTACATTTTTCTGCTAGATTACCTTGGCAACTTTGTTGAAAATCAATCATATATTTGTAGGTCTCTTTCTAGAAACACTATTATGTTTTGTTGTTATATATGATTATTGTTACACATAATCACATTGTCTTAATTAGGGTAATCTTAAAATAATTCTTGGGGCGCCTGGGTGGCTCAGTTGGTTAAGTATCCTACTTCAGCTCAGGGCATGATCTCTCATTTGGTGGGTTCAAGCCCCACATCAGGCTCTGTGCTGACAGCTCAGAGCTTAGAGCCTGCTTCTGTGTCTCCCTCTCTCTCCACCTCTCCCCACTTGCGCACACTCTCTCTCTCTCTAAATAAACATTAAAATTTTTTAAAAATAATGATTCTTAAAATAAGATAAAATGAGTTCTCCATCTTTCTTTAATTGAGATATATATTCACACACCATGAAAATCACAATTTTAAACAGTTGTAATTCAATTCACAAGTTAGTGCAACTATCACCATTATCTAATTCCAGAAAACTTTCGTTACTCCAGAAAGAAACTCTGTACCCATTAGCAGTTTCTTCCCATTCCTTCTCCTCTAGTCCTCGGTCTGAGAGCTGGGTCAATGAGACCACTATTCTGGAGACTCAGAGAGTGAGATAACTAACTACAAGATGAGAGGATGGGGCCAGTACCCTATTATGCCCAGAGGACAGGACATCTAGTCACAGAGAATATTCTCAGGGCTTGAAAACTAATGGAATTTGCTTTGCTGGATTTCAGACTTGCTTGTGATTCTTATTTTTCTTCTAGTTTTTCACCTTTTGGAATAAGAATGTCTATGCTATGCTTGTCCCATAATTGTATTTTTGAACCTGATAACTTGTTATTTGAGTTTCACTTGTTTTTTTTGAGTTTCTGTCTAAGGATGGGCCATACACAAGGTCTCACCCTTACCTGATTTCAGTGACTTAGAACACAAGGCTTGGCAGTTTTTGAATTGGTTATATTTAGGAAAGATTGTGGACTTAAAATTGACACTGGAATAGAGTAACACGTTGAGGGATATTGGGATGGGGTGAATATATTTTGTATGTGGGACACACAAGAATTTTGGGGGAAGAGGGTGGGCTGTTATAATTTGAACTGTTTCCCCCGAAAAGATATGCTGAAGTAGTAAGATGCAGAACCTGTGAATATAACCTTAGTTGGAAATAGGATCTTCTCAGATGTAATCAAGTTAATTTGAAGATATATTGAATTAGGATGGGCCCTAATCCAATGATTAGTGTCCTTATAAGACAAGAGAAATTTGGACACAGACACACAGGAGAAAAGTCCATGTGAAGATGGAGGTAAATGTAGAAGAGATGCTTTTACAAGTAAACAAACACCAACGTTTGCTGACAACCTTCAGGATCTAGAAGAGGGAAGGGGGATCCTTCTCTAGAGCTTTCAGAGAGAATATGGCCCTACCGACACTTTGATTTTAGACTTACTGCCTTCCAGACTTGTGAGAGAATAAATTTCTGGTCTTTTTTAACTCATTCATCTCGTGGCAATTTGTTATAACAACACCTGGAAACCAGTACAGACAATTAATTATATTTCAAGGTGATTAAAATAAGAGAACACTTCATTTTGATTCTTATGTTTGTCATTTGTGGTATTCTTTATTTATTCTTGTAAATACACATTTCTATTTGATATTTCTTATCCTTGAATAACTTACTTAAATATTCTTACACTGTAAGTCTGCTAGCACTGAATTCCCTCTCCCATTTTTAAATGTTTATTTATTTATTTTGAGAGATAGAGAGAGAGAGAGAGAGAGAGAGAGGAAGTGCATGAGCAGGGGAGGTGCAGAGAGAGAACCCCAATCAGAATCCATGCTGTCAGCACAGAGACTGACACAAGGCTTGATCTGATGTACCATGAGATCATGACCTGAGCTGAAATCAAGAGTCAGATGCTCAAACTTTTGAGCCACTCAATCACCCCTTCTGTTTGTTTGTTTGTTTGTTTGTTTTTAGTATCTGAAAAAAAACCTTCATTTTACATTTGTACATTTACCTTTTGGAAGAGTTTATTACTGGGTATAGAATAATAGGTATAAAATTTTTAGTTGAAAGTTTTCTTTGATTCTTTGTTTTTTCTTTTAGTATTTAAGAAGTATTGCCCATTGTTTTCTGGATGGCTTCATTTATGATGAAAATTATTCCTTTATATTTGCCTTCAAGACTTTATCTTCTATTAAAACTTTGTCGTTATGCCTAAGGGACTTTCTTTTGTCTTTTTTCCCCCTCTATCTTTCTTGTTTTCTTTTTCTTTTGTATTTTTCTTGGCAGATAGTTTTATGAGGTTTTGGGTCTGGAGTTTGTGGCCATTTATTAACATGGGAAAGTGAGCACTATCTCTTCAAATGTTTATTCTCTTCCAATTTTTTTCTCTTTTCCTTTAGAGACTCAATTTTGTATATGTCAATGGTTTGATATTATCATACAGCTCTTAAATATTCTGTTCTTTTTTACTGATTTTTTTCTTCTGTGTTTCATATTGTATAATTTTTATTAGCCTATCTTCAAGTCTATTCACTCATTATTTTCTCAGATGATCTAGTCTGCTGAGGATTCATCAAAGAAATTCTTAATCTTTTGATGATTAGATTATAAATTGTTTTCTTAAAATTTTTAGAGAAATTCTTAATCTTGACAGCATATTTTTTTAAGTTTATTTATTTATTTTGAGAGAGAGAGCACACACAAGAGGGGCAGAGAGAGAAGGAGAGAGAGGGAATCCCAAGCAGACTCTGCTCTGTAAACACGGAGCCCTATGTAGGGCTCAAACTCACAAACCAGGAGATCATGACCTGAGCCGAAATCAACAGTCAGACACTTAACTTACTGAGCCACTCAAGGTGCCCCTTGAGAACATATTTTTATACCTAGCATTTCCATTTGACATTTTCTATAGTTTCTATAACTATCCTATAATTGAAATTCTGTTTATGCATGTTTTATTTCTTTTTGTATTAAATCCTTTAACATGCTAATCATTGTTATTTTAAAGAATAAGTCTAATAGATACCATATTTCAGTTTTTTATGCATCTGATATTTTCAATTGCTTTATATCAGGATGAAGATTTGTGGGTTTTTTTAATTTTTATGTTTTGTATATCCCATAACTTTGTTGTTTGTTAAACATCAAGTGCAGAAAGACTATAGAAACTAAGGTCAAAGTATTTATCCCTAATAATGGACATTCCAGTTCTTCTGTCAAGCCTTAATGTGGGAAGTTGGCAATCTATTATGTGCTTGAGATAGTTTTGGGATTTATGACAGAAACGTTTATCTGTGGTGTGCTAAAGCCTTCAAATCTTCCTGTGGTTGGATTTCTCTTTGTGTTTGTATCCCAGTCTCAGCCTTTAGCAGTTCCTGCACCTTTTTGCCACAGATGGGGTCTTTCTCCACACTCTTACGGAGAAGTTAGAGTTTAATGACTTTTCCCCAGTGATAGTAGACACCTGTTTTGCACTGGGGAAGGATAATGTATACAGGAGCATTTCCTAGCCATCCACAATTGTAATTGGATTTACCACCTCCTCCCTCAGGAGATGTATATCTTTGCTTGGACCTAAAAAATGAAAGGTTTTACCCTTCCCCTACTGGTTTGAGGATCTTGCTTTATATGTCAAGGGGTCTCCAAAGCAGGGAATGTGTTGTACCTAGAGCCCAGTGATAGCCAGCCATTTTCTTCATACCCATGCCTGCAATGGGGACCCTGTCTGGTCTCTAGCCCTACCTCAGTTCTTTCTCAGCAACACACAGAAGCCCACTGAAAGAAGCTTGAATGTCCATGCAAAATATTTTTAAGGCTCTTAATTATTCTAAACTAATACACTAGTCCACACTCAGTGTTTCAGATTTAGCCTTTATTTTAGCTTATTTAATCATGCTTATTATTTTTTTTTTAATTTTTTTTTCAACATTTATTTATTTTTGGGACAGAGAGAGACAGAGCATGAACGGGGGAGGGGCAGAGAGAGAGGGAGACACAGAATCAGAAACAGGCTCCAGGCTCTGAGCCATCAGCCCAGAGCCTGACGCGGGGCTGGAACTCGCGGACCGCGAGATCGTGACCTGGCTGAAGTCGGACGCTTAACCGACTGCGCCACCCAGGCGCCGCTAATCATGCTTATTATTAAGAAGGCCACTTTTACCTCCATGACTGTCAAAATTTTTTTAAATTTACATAGCTCCTTCATTTTTGGAGAAACTTGTCAGTGTTTGGAATTCAGTTATTGCGGTGTTCTTGTAACCTCAACTCTCTGAAGGTTTTAAAAGAATGTATATTTTTGTAAATTATGTGTTTCATTGTAAAGATTTTCTCTTGTGTCTTTCTACATCCTAAGCAAGAGAAGTCCAATAACTTGTAAATTATTTGATATTTACTATAACCTGAAGTACAAACAATAAAAATTCACATCAAATATTAACCAACCAGTTAAAAAGTCATTTCTTTGAACTTATAAGAGTATTTTATTTATAAGATAAGGATATTCAAACAGGGAAAAACTGCAATTGAAAAGAAATAAAAAGCAGTAGAAATAAGTTTACAACTTGCAGAAAATTGTCTTAGCCTATGTCTTAAAAAATTAAAAATTCAGTAATATTATGATTTATGCATCAACTCTTATAATTGCTTTTAATCACATTCTATTCTATTTTCCCATGTGCTGCCAGAATGATGTTTCTCAAATAAAAATGTGATCATGTCATCTGCTACTTGCTTCTAATCTTCAGTCGCTATTCACTACTCTTAGAACAAAGGCATATCTTCTTACGTTTTTTAAGGCCTTCAGCAGGTCCGGGGTCTGCGTATCTTTCTGGTGTTGTAGCTTTCCATTCTTCTCATTGCAATTCACACTCCTGTCCTCTTGACTTTATTTCAGTTCCTAGAATGTACCTCGTTCCTTCTTCCCTTTAGACTGTCACAAATGCATTACTCTCTATAAATTTATCCATCCTCCCGCAGCCATCATACCACCCTAACTAGCTAACTCCTTTTACACCATTATGATTCAGTGTAGAAGTTTACTTTTTCCAAGTAGGTTTCCCCAACCCCTAAAAGATGGATTAAGTCTTCTGCCCTATGGTTTCATAACACCATTCAATTCATCAATTATGATACTTTTTGTTGTTGCCATTATTGCTGTTGCCTGTTTGTTTACCCATGTTACTCACAATATTATAAACAATTGAATATCAGGGACTATGTCTTTCCAGTATATTCTTGAGTTTTCCAGACCCTGGACAAGTCCTAAAACGATAGAATGCATTTGCTGAATGTGAATGCATGGATGTTCTTCATATTTGCTGATATTCATATAGTATGATTAAAGGCATAACATATTGAGCAATTTTACCTTTACTCTTATTTTCCAGATGAAATCCTATTCCTCCAAAATCCATTATTAGTTTTTCTTTCAAAATTTGCTCATTTTTCCTTACTCTAAGGCTTGGTGAGTAATGTCAGTGGGTAAAATGTGCATAAAGAAAACTAGAACTTAAAAAGGGGTGACATCAGAATCGTTGAGTCTCTTTTAAACTTTTTTTTTCATAGCACAGTGAATGGAGTGACTCATTTCTATCAAATTGTGCTATAGAAATAAAAATGAACAAGTTGACTTTTTATTTGAACACATTTGAACAAAGAGATGGCTTTGTTTCAAAAAGCTTACTCACCACTTCACATTTGCTTGGGTGTATGTGTACATGGGCTGAACTTCCAACGAAGTTGAGTAATTCTATCCAGATTTGTTCTCTGACCATGGAGTATACCCTTTGACAAGGAAGTCTAATTTGTGGCACTGCTCATCATGTTGAAATAAAGTATTGGCCTATTCATATTTTAAATGAGAGGATCGGATTTCAGTAAAAACCATGTATATGTATCAGAAGAAAATGATAAGACTGACCATAAACAATTGAAAAATTATGTTCTTGAAGTATTTATAGATTTTTGACATACTTAACTATGATCCATCTCCTAAAACTACATGTCCCCAAAAAAGGTACATTTTAAGATTATATAATGTAGAGAAAAAGGCACTAATACTGCAAAGTGATTCAAGGAAGTGTGATCATGCACAACACGTAGGTGTTTGTTTGTTGGTTGGTTATAATATCCACAAAGGTGGGATGAGGGCTTGCTACACTCCTTTCGACTCACCTCACTACCAGTGAAAGGAGATTACAGATTTATTTCTACCACACAGTCATTTACTCTTCACATATTAACAAAATACTGCAAGTCTCCATACAGCTTGCTTTTTAATCTTGATACAATCCAATTCTTTGCTTTTGCATGTGCTTTGACAACACCTTGCATAAAAGATTCAGTTGAGTCAGATGTGGCAAGGTCCTAGCAACAGGCTTAGATTATCCTTCTAGTTGGTATTAGGTAACCAGAAATCTTCCAACCTAATGTTTGGACATAGGACTGTTAGCAATAAAACTTTAGCTACCATCCCTTAGAGTAAAAGTTCTAGGCCTGCGTGGATTCTTAATTTATACCTTATTTATATAAATTTTAGTAGAGCCTTGAAAATATATTATTCAATCCACAGACCTCCATTATCTTCAATTTCCTAATAAGACCCCATTTATATTATTCAATATGTTAGTTAATGAACTCATTTACCAATAAAACCTCTTTCTGTTATACTGTTAGCTGATATTTCTAGAGTAAAGATTCTCTGTTGGGGAAACTGACTATATTTAGAACTATCCACACTTTCTACATCAGTGAAGAAAATAGCATGCTAACTTGATGAATTTTTTTGATTTGTGAATTGATTTGTACAAGCCCTTGAGATAAATTCATAAGGGAGTGGGGAGAACTTCCCTTTTTTCACTTTTATTTAATGTGTGTGTTTTGTAAAGTATTATTCTCCTTTATATTTTACATTCACTTTTATAATTACCTTAAACTTTGATGAAGGAAGTCCCTTCTTAATTGTAGGCATTTTCATTGTCAGGAGATTGTGTGTAATCCTTCAGGGACTACCTAACTAAGATTTATAGTGTGCTGCTTTGAGAGGGGAGCAATTAAGTCTATTTTTGTTTTACAGTCAAATGAGCAAAGAAAGCTTCATTTTAGAGAATTTGATACTAAGTATATCAATAAAGTATGCCATCAGAAAGAGTTATTGTATTTATAATATCAAAATTTTTGTATGTGAATATACATAATGTTGGATCCTATTTGAATTACCTAGATTTCCTTTTTCATATATAAAGTTTATTTATTTTGAGAGAGAGTGTGTGTGAGTTGGGGGGGGACAGAGAGAGATGGAGAGAGAGAATCCCAAGCAGGCTCTGCACTCAGCGTGGAGGCTGATATGGAGCTCAATCTCACAAATCATAAGATCATGACCTAAGCTGAAATCAAGAGTCAGGGGGCGCCTGGGTGGCGCAGTCGGTTAAGCGTCCGACTTCAGCCAGGTCACGATCTCACGGTCCGTGAGTTCGAGCCCCGTGTCGGGCTCTGGGCTGATGGCTCAGAGCCTGGAGCCTGTTTCCGATTCTGTGTCTCCCTCTCTCTCTGCCCCTCCCCCGTTCATGCTCTGTCTCTCTCTGTCCCAAAAATAAATAAACGTTGAAAAAAAAAAAAAAGAGTCAGGCACTTAACTGATCGAGCCACACAGATGCCCCTAGAGTTCCTTTAAAATTATGAATTCACTAGCCAAGAAAATATTTACTGAATTCCCACAATGAACTAGGTGAATGCATATCCTGGGCAAGAAATAACAAATCTTTAAAGAGCTGAAGAGATTGAGAAAGATTCAGAAAGGGAGAAAGAGAGAAAAAGAATTGTGGGAGTGGAGAGAAGACAAAGCAAGTATTTGTAAAAGTGGTAAATAAAATGTGTTCAAACTAATAGAAAAGGGAGCTGAGAGGAGAAGACTTTTATCAAGCATTGTTGGAAAAAAGAATTGACATCATCAAATTCACCCAGTTATTCATAGGAGAGTCTCAAATGTTGTCCTGATTACTAGATTATAAATAGCATATAGTAATTCAAATTAGCTACAAATACTCATCTTCAGGAATGAATTTCTTCTGTGTGATACTACATCAACAACAAGTTCTGGATGGTTTTTCTCCATATTTTATGGATGGTTAGCTAGATGTAACCAAGTGACTACGTTCTGGCCAATGATTTGTATTTGAAAATGCAAGCCCTTTGAGAAGGCAGTTTTCTTAAAATTGGTAACTCCATTGGAAAGTACTTCTTTTTAACCATTTCACTTTGATTTCTCTTTTAGGCTTGGATCTACGGTGTAATGACTCATGATGCAGTAGTCCTTATGGTGATAAGAAGGTACAACCACAAGTTAAAATGGTGAAGGATAGAAATAGAGGTAACCTAACTCTCTGAAAACTGTTGATGCCCATGTCAGCTTGACCGCTCACCTTCAAACTTATTTTCTTTGAGAAAAAATTCAGGGTTCTTTCTGTTTCTAGGCTACTACAATTATGAACATTAATCAGACTAGAAAAATAAAGAGATATTCTAAAACTTCACTAGACTCTGTATTATTGTATCTTTCCTGCACTAATAGAAAATATTTCTATGCAATTTTCAACTTTATTTATGGGTAGTAATTTCAGAATCCCAACAAGGTTCACCCTAACTGTGCATGACCTCAATTGAACTTGATCACACCTTCAAAGATGCTAGTATTTCCTAATAAGGTCATGTTCACAGGTACCAGAGGTTAGAGCTTCAACATATCATTGGAGCCGGGGGCGGGGTGGGGAATCACTTAACCCATGAGACTGACACTACTCCAGACTACTCCATGTCAACTCGGTATTTGCCTTTGGTTTAGACTTAGAGTAACAGGAATAACATTTAACTGTCATCAGGGATGTGCTGAAATTAATGATTATGGAGACATTACCATAGTACAACATATTAAGCTCTTTCCAAGAGTTATTCTTTAGCTGTTTAACATTTATCAAACCAACAAAGCTTCTGTAAAATACTGTAAATAAATCTGAATAAACAATTTAAAAAGCACAGAAATAGATCAAATGGCATATTATTTGTTTTTCAATAGTAACAAAAAGACAAATCTTGAAATAAAAATAGAGAATAATTGAAAACATAAAGATTAGATGAAACTAAGAGATACATCCATCTGCTGCTATGTAGGGACCTGGGATTAGGTCCTGACCTAATAAACGAACTATAAAGGAAATTACAATACAATTGAGGAAATAGAAATATTAATTTATATTGGTAATATTAAAGTAATTATTGTTAATTTGGTTTACATATGATAACAGTTAAAGATTATTATCATGACGATTATTATTTTTTTTAGAGAGAGAGAGATTTAGTGAATGAGCAGGGGAGAGGGGTGGAGGGAGAGAAAGAATTTTAAGCAGGCTCCACTCTCAGTGCAGAGTTTGATGCAAGGCTCGACCCCATGACCCTGGGATCATGACCTGAGCCAAAAGCAAGAGTCAGACGCTCAACTAACTGAGCCACCCAGCCACTCCTAAAGATTATTTTTATAAAAAGTTTTCTTACTCTTAGAAATACCTACTGAGATATCTACAGATATCATGCTCTGATGACTGGCACTTACTTCAGAGTAATCTTGCCTGAGAGGCTACAATGACAGAAGATTGACCAGGGATTGATCATTATAGATACTGGATCATGACGACATAGAGTTTCATCGTACAATATTTTCAGATTTCAGGTATATTTGAACTTCTCATAATGAATAGAGACAGCGGGTGGAAAATAACCATTGGCATATAGATATGGAAACTATCTTTATGATAAACTATTTTATTAATCTGAAAACAAGGAATAAAAAAATAAGTTTAGAAGTCATATAAACTTTTACAACTTAAAATGCTTTAACATAAAAAGAAGTTTTAACATACTGTTCCTGATATCACATTAAGTCTGCCTAACAATACAGGTTTTGTCATACTGATATTTCAAAAGAAACAAAAGATAAGTTAATCCTTCTTTCCAATACTAGAATCAAGTATCAAATTCTGTTTCTTCAGGATATCTAAATGGACCATATTCCCAACATGCCCATTGACATTTTTCCATTTGACTCCAAGCCAACAGTATTTTCAATGTTTGCAAGTGTGTATATGTGACATGGCCTATCCGAATGCAAACGGTAGCACGTGTTTATATGACAAATGCCACTTGCCTGTTGATATCTGAATATTCTTTTGATACAGTTAAGTGATGCTTTCATCAGAAATATTTAAAAACTTGGGGAAAAAAGGAAAATAAGCTGAGTTTGAATCATATGAAAGTAATTTTGGGGGAAGAGGAAAGAAGTGAGAAAGTATTATTCACTGGGAATTTGAAAAAAAAATGAGGGTAAGAATCACAGGGAAGAGAATAGTTCAGAATAAGTAAAGGTTGTGAGGGATAGAGGATGCCAGGTTCAGGTGCAATGGTTCAGCTTCACAGCCATGCCTTAACCAAGGTATGTAGTGGTCAAATTAGCCAAGGACCTTAGCTTCCCAGCTTCTGCCACTACCCACAGTAGCAAAGAGTACACAGACATAAAGGGTAAAACTACTTTTTTTTAGGTTATCAGAAGCATTACTTTATTTTCTTAGGAACCAGTAGGAAGAAATACATATTAAAGAAGAATTTCTGTGTGATATCTTGCCCTCTGGAGAATTCCTACACATAATTCTGTAACCTTTTTTCTCTCAAATCTTATCTATTTTCTCATAAAAATTGTTGCTCTTTCAAGCCTAAGAAAGGTAGTATAAATGAGGTTTGTTGTGCACTAAACTCACTAAGAATTAATTTATAAGGCCGATGCCTTTGGAGAAACAAAATGTGCCTCTCTTTAAATAATAAAAAAAAATCTTCAAACATGAAAATAAAAGAATAATCCTCCCTTTGCCTTGACAAGTAATATGAATTCAAAAACACTTAAAAACAGTAGATCTTAAAGGAAATATTCAAATGAATGTTTGTAACAGTAGAAATGGAAACAAGAGGGGTTCTGAGGCCTGATATTTTTTATATATTCTTTATAGACATCAAAGAAGAGAAATGGTCATGAGTTACAGTGCATGAAAGATTTACAAGAATTTTGTCAATTACTCCCTTGTCTTGAAAGAAATTCTGGAAAGGCCACACATTTTGTAACCGTAAACGGTCCTTTTGTATAAAAGTGCTAAAATGCCGTGATAAACCACTGAAGAGTTTTCATTCTGTGTTGTTAAAGAAAAAAGTGAAAGAAAAAAAAAAGAATGAAAAAGAAATTTAAAGAGCTTAATAAATGTAAGTGAATAAATTACATTATGGGTGTAAGAAAACAGCTGAAAAGCAGTGTGGTGTAATAAATGGTTAAAATGTGCAGGATTTAGAATAAGATTACCTGGTTTCATATTCCACCTTAGTTATTATCCTTATGTATATTTAAGACTTGACAATTTCTTCTTTGAAATGGAGTTGAAATGTATTATAATGAGATTTAGATGTGATAAAATGTAAGACCTGCTTAGGATGTTGCCTATCAAGCATTGTTTAATAAATGTATTGTTTATCATCATCATTTTCTGTTATTCATATTGTCAGTGTTAGATGATGCTAATGTGATGATAAAATACATAAAATTTATGACAATAACATTGTCTTATGATCAACTCAGAATACCTTTTGGATTTCAGCAGGATTCACAAAATTTGAATATTGGCTGAAGTGGTTATTGAAATGATCTCTGACTTATCTCTAATTGTCTTTTACTGTACAACCATCCCCGTGTAGCATGTTACCTCTTGTGAGATTAAGAAGTTACTGCTCAGCTTTTCTGGGTTAGAATTTAGGTGCATAAAAACACAGAGTTTTATAAGCTTACCGTACATCCAAGGTGTAACTTGGAAAATGCACGAGTGGATCTCTAATTCTCAGTGATGAATGAAACACACATACATGTAGTCACAAAATCTGACTATGCCTTCTTTCTTAAAGATCGCAAATCCCAGGGGTCCGCAGACATCTTACTGTGTATGGCCAGGGAAAGACCAGAGCAAAGCTGATGAACTTCTGTTCGTGCCTTACCAAATAGAATCCTATGCTAGTACTTTTCACTTTTATTCCCTTCCCCCCATTCCACAGTTACTTTTCCCCTTCAGGATATAAAGACTACAGAGAAATACAGAGTCTCCTTCAACACTAAATAATTCGGTACCACTGGTACAGAACAGCCCTGGAAGAGATAAACCATAAACTGAGAGCAGTCCAGGTGAGTTTTTCCATCGATTCTCCTGTTAACTCAACATTTGTGCTAATTGCCAAAAGTAGTATGAAGCCTCATAGGTGCTGTAAAACCTGTGCTATTTTTCCATACAGCAACCTCATCAGCTCTTAAATGGCTAAACCAAGCGATCCTAACAGGATTCAGGATTCAGAAAGAACCTCAAGAGACTCACAAGAAATTTATTGGTGTTTCTATGGATGTCCATTTTGTTTGATAGTTTATCTGGGATAACTGCAAAAAAATACCTAAAACTCGTATTTGCATAGATTACTGCTTTGCAAATTAAAGGGTTGCAGTGGGTCCCTGTGAGTTTTTGCAGTATCCAGAGCTCCAGCTAGATGGGCAATACAAAGGAGAAGAATTTTGCTTGTCTTAGGAACCAATGGATCTTCCTCTCATTATGTATATTGCTCTCTTTAAAGAAGAAGACACTGAAAGATTACCCTTAAGACAAAGATGTTAACTTGGAAATTCTTGGTTTCACTGAGGATAAAAACAGAGATATCACTGAACTTAAGATATAAAGTAAAAGTACAAGATAATTTTTGAAAGAAGCAACATGATCAATGTGCATTGAAAAAGAATGTTTCAATTTATCCTAGTAATAAATTAATGTGTTTAATTTTTTCTTCATATAAAATGCCTGCTTTCTTAAAACAGTTTTTATTAAGTTAATCAAGCTCTTTAATTATACTTTTAAAGTGAATACTGTTTATCATGTCTGAAATTAATTTGTGAATTTTAAATATTAAAATTTTAGAAAGTGTCATTTATAAAATATATAAAATGTTACTCATAAATTATACACAGGTAAATATGGAATAATAAGAGACATACTTTTTTCTCCAAACTTACAAGGGATTTTAAATCTGAAACAAAAGTTAATCAATAAAGCTCCTAATGAAAACTATAAAACTCACAATATCATGAAACTGCAACATTTTCTGTTGAGGCTATAAACCTTCATATTCAAGGATCATGTGTGATATCTACAATGCTATTCAAGAGCATGAAATATAGGACTGTTTTTTATCCAGAGGCATTACAGACATTGCTTGATCTTGCATAAAAATCCCGTTGTATTAAATCCTATTAATGACATATAAAAATCTTACAGTATAATTTTCCATCATATTAGTGATACATCATATCACATTATAGTTTTCTTGTCATTAATATTGTGTTTATGCCTTTAGCTAGAGTTAAGAAGGGAATTATTAATAACTTGTAACAGGAACTTCTTAATTGTCACATTGTTCTACATGTCTCCTTAGTTACTAACAGGGTTGCCTTACAATTCATGTAAGTTGCTAACAGGGTTGCCTTACAATTCATGTAAGTTTCTATGACATAATATGCATGACTAACTCATCTGAATTTCCAAATGAGAGCAGTAAAATCAAGATGAAAAACAAAATTTAAAAACCTCTGACCTCATAGTTAATGGTTGAGTGTACCAATAGGATTAAGCAATATTTTACTTTTGCTCTCTAAAATGGATTTTTTTTGTAATCAGAAATGTAATATTTGCAATTTTTCCCCTTTCTTCACCATTTTCTAGCTTTTTTCCTCTGTTGATTCCTTGCTCTATCCCTTATTTTTTTTAATTTTTTTTTTCAACGTTTATTTATTTTTGGGACAGAGGGAGACAGAGCATGAACGGGGGAGGGGCAGAGAGAGAGGGAGGCACAGAATGGGAAACAGGCTCCAGGCTCTGAGCCATCAGCCCAGAGCCGGACGCGGGGCTCGAACTCACGGACCGCGAGATCGTGACCTGGCTGCAGTCGGACACTTAACCGACTGCGCCACCCAGGCGCCCCTCCCTTATTTTTTTAATGTCCTATTGCATTGGTTCTTAGCTGAAGTTTTAAAATACTGACCTTTTCCTTACAATACTGTACAAACCTTATTGATTTTGTATGTCTTTTAATTATCCTCTTTAATCCTATCATCCTAGCTAATTCCACTCATCTTAGTGGTTGTGACTTGCCTTACTGATAATGTAATAAGGGCTTTCTGACTGTAGCTTATGACATTCTAAGGACTTCTGGGGAAGTGCTAGGGAGCATGCTGATAATTTTGTTCTCAGAGATAGATGAGTCCCCATGTTCCATGACTGACCCAAGCTTTAAGGGTGGCACATGTGATCTTATGAGGTTCTGGCCAGTAATTAGCATTCTTTTGTTTATTTTCTAATTAGAAAGATATTAAGTGCTCAATACGATTAAAAATCACATTAGTACTCAAGAAATTTAAAAAAAGTAAAGTGTGTGTATAGGTTTTCCCCATGTCATAATTCCTCATTTCCAGGTGATTTCTTTTCATATTCATTTATTTCAAAACAACATAGAAATTGACATAGGACTATTAAAATATGTACCACATTAAAGACTATCCAGCTTAATTAAAATGAATTTATCAAGCCATACAGAGAAAGACAGATACCATATGTTTTCACTCTTATGTGGATCCTGAGAAACTTAACAGAAACCCATGGGGGAGGGGAAGGAAAGAAAAAAAAAGAGGTTAGAGTGGGAGAGAGCCAAAGCATAAGAGACTCTTAAAAACTGAGAACAATCTGAGGGTTGATGGGGGGTGGGAGGGAGGGGAGGGTGGGTGATGGGTATTGAGGAGGGCGCCTTTTGGGATGAGCACTGGGTGTTGTATGGAAACCAATTTGACAGTAAGTTTCATATATTGAAAAAAAAATAAATTAAAAAAATAAAAACAAACAAAAAATATAAATAAAATATAGGCCTGTCCCACTTACTCTTTCCATTTAGTATATGTACAGTGCAACCCAATAAATTTGCTTAAGTAATTGAAAAAAATGAATTTATCATTTAATATTTGGTTGATTTATGGTATGGATTTATTGATATTTAGATATGAGAAAACATGTTCTAATTTTGTTGAGGATATCAATATACAATAAGTTCATAAAGTCTCTTTGCATAGTAGAGAGATTAGGGGAGTGAGTTCTTCAGTCACTGTCAAATCCCTGTCTCTACACCTACTCGTGGTGTACATCTTTCTCTAACCTCATCTTTAAATGAGGTTAGCATCAATGTCTACTACATGGAATTTTTATAAGGATTGAATGAGTTAATGTATACTAGTCTCATAGAACAATGCCCGGTTATATAACATATGCTCAATTAATATTTGCTGTTTTTCTAAGCATGAATCCATTTAACATAAAACATACATAAACTCACTTATTTTAGTTGTATCTTGACCACTTAAGTGTGAGTTGACACAGAGATTAAGAGGCCATGTAAGAGAAGAAATTAGAAATAAAAAAAGAGCACAGAGCTCTCTGAATGAGGGTAAGAGAGTAAATTAGTGAGTCTACAGTGAGCTGATTGTAATTTGAAACCCTGGTTTCCTTATGCTTCCTGAGAGCAAATGCAAAAGTGAAACTTGAGGCATTGTATTGTTTCTTCCCTTCTACAATTCAATTCAGGCTATTCTCTCCTGTGGCTTTGACAAAATGATACCCAGTGAGTTTTCCACTTTATTTTATTCTTGACCCTCATGGAAACATTTGCATAGGATCTTAGTTTCATTTATGTCATTCTATACTCTATCCTGTTAATGTTGGGAATCAGAACAGAGAGCTCTCTATGCCACAGGAGCCCATCATTAATAACCATGAAATGTTATGAGCAGAGACACTGTCACATCAGCCTTTTAAAAGTGAAAGACATAACAGTAAGCAATCACTCAATAACCTATATACTTTATTGGGTTTTTAATGACTGTTAATGTTCCATTTATAACCTTACTGTCAAATAAGAATCTGATTGAAACTAAAAATTCATTAGGACTGAATTTTAGTAATAATTAACATTACTTTAATATTTATTCTTTATTTTTCAATCGGGTTTCAAATAACTAGTCAGCTTATATAAGGATCAATTTAATGACATTGCATATTATGAAATTGCGTTTTATAGGAAAAAGGACAGTCGAGAGGCTCACTGTAGAATAGTTTCTAAGCAGAGAGTCCATGTGGGTGGGCGTGAAAGGAGCATATAATTCAGAGTCTAGAGAAGCAGGTGGGAGTGAAGTGTATCATATTACTTTGTAAGCAAAACAGAACAAGCCCTTCAGTTACTGTTTCTCTTCTGCTAGAAGCTAATATTGCTGAATTTTTTGACCTCCCTTGTATTTCTATCAACTTTAATGCAGCCACATAAGCAAATAGACACTCATGTACTCCAGCCTTTATGACATCTGGAGGTTCTGGTAAATATTAACACAATAAGCAGATAAAGAAATAGTATCCATGCTATTTTATCACTAGCTGCTTGTGTGTGTGTGTGTGTGTGTGTGTGTGTGTGTGTGAACAGAGAGGACATCAATTGTTATAATGTGCTATTTGCTAACATATTTATAAAAGAGTATTAGAATGAGTCATTATTATCTGGAAACCAGATTCTCCCCAGAGGCTTCCTCACTTTGGGTAAGTTGGTTGCTTGTATGTTAACCATGTCAGGGCGCTGATGAGTCATGCCTATAAATAACACTCACCACTGACTCCTAGTCAAGCTTTCAAACCTGTAGAGAACTCCAGGGAAAATAGAAGAAAAGGTACTTCAATTTACATATTTTGGAATGCTTCTGTTTAAAAAACTCTCTCAACCTAGCTTCAGGACTTAACTTTAATATCCATGAGTCGCAGGGTCTCTGAGGATGAAGCTGTTTGTCTTTCAAGCCACAGTGAATTTGAGCAATCCCTGCTTGAAAATGTGAATGTCTGCATTTACTGCCTGGCCCTGCATGGCCTGTGCTCTTAGAGTCCTATGTCGTTGCTCCCCAGGACATAGAATTGACTGGTAGGGGTGGTAACATCACAATAGTTTAGTGATACCTAACATTGATAATGTCTATGTGCTATATTCTAAAATGATACAAATGCCCTAGAATCTTAAAAAAAAAAAAAGCCTCTTTGGGTTGCCTGGGTGGCTCAGTCGGTTAAGCGTCTGACTTTGGCTCAGGTCATGATCTCATGGTTAATGGGTTCAAGCCCCATGTCAGGCTCTGTGCTGACAGCTCCGAGCCTGGAGCCTGATTTGGATTCTACATCTCCCTCTCTCTCTCTGCCCCTCCCCTGCTCACGCTCTGTGTCTCTCTCTCTCTTAAAAATTAAATAAACATTAAACATTTTTTTAAAAATTCTTAGTTTCTTCCCCCTTTAATTATTTTAAACTTAGGCTTAAATATATGGGAAATTTCTCCATGCCTGGCTATGGAACAGAGACTTTCTATATGACTTTAAAGTACACACAAATCCTCTAGTTCACCCATTTTCTGATCCTCCATTCGGTCCATAACAGAATGAAGTTGATGAGTGTGCTTGGAAAATTTTAATGGGTAGAACATAGGTTTTTCTTCTCCAAAATACCAGCCTACAAGCTATCTTTGTGGATGACAGGTCAACATAATTTTCTAATGGTAAGAGGCTACTGTAAGGCATTTCAGCTCAGAGATGAAGGGTCTATTGTATAAAAGTTCTCTTTGTTCCTGGGGCATCACCTCCACTCACTGGAAATAATTGCTGAGGATTTCCATCTTGATTATGTCATTTTATCTTTCTTCCTGTGTTCTCTGAAAATGAGGAAGAAGCCAGCTGTCTCCATAACATTTGCATCATAATAATCATATAGTTGGAAAACTTCATCTAAAATAACATCAATATCATTATAATAGTATTTGCTATCGGATATGCATGTGTGTAATAGATATATGGATTGGATTTGATTCATGCCAGAGCCATTAAGTTCATTCAGGAAACATAATAGCAATCATACATAAGAAGCCTGGACTGAGTGAATAGATTGGGAATCTGAATTTTAATAGAAACTGGTTGCTCACTTAGGAGGCAGGTGCTGAGGTGAAGATATGTTCAACCAGATCAATGCCTTCTGAATCATTTTGAAAGCATTATTCATTAGCTTTTTTATAGTTATAAAGGTATGGATTCTATGTATGTGTTCAATATAGATGGACATATGTGTACAATGTATATGTACATACCCATGTACCATGTTACACATCACCATATACAATAGTAGCTTGATTTTTAAAACAATGAGAGCAACAACAGTCACTTGAAATACCTCTAAATTTGTATTGTACATTTATCTTTCATCATTATATTATATTGGTTAAGAGCACAGCCTTTGGAGTTGGGTTCAAGTATTACATCTGGAAGTATGGCCTCAACTGATTCTAGAGACCAGCAAACTCACAAACTTGAGGCAAACTAACCAAGTGTAAAATTACATTCAGGACTAGAGAAAAGTGATGAACTAAACACTTAACACTTCATCAAAATAGAGATGCTTCCTGTAAATCATCTACACTTCAGGGGACTTGCCATTGAGTTGACGGGTTACAGCCTGATATTCCAATTTTCTTTTTCAGAAAAAGTCAGATATCTTGGTTGCACCTGAAGTATACAGAATTATAAATTAAGCATTTATTTAACAATGTAATTACAAATTCACTCTTAACGCTGAGCTTTTTCTTCTTCAAGTTTTATGCATGCAGAATAGAGGCATTAATGTTGAACTCATGGCATTTTCTTGAGAATTCTGTAAATCAGTTAAAATAGTTTTTGGCATCTAGTAAGTGCTCGTTAAAGTTAGCAATTATTATCCTAACTATGCTGTATAATTTATTCAACAAGCACTTGTGCTTCTTATTTTCTAGGTATCATGAACATTTCTAGATGAACAGAAGAAACTCTGGAACCATTTTCTTTTCTTTGGTATTGTTGCGTATCAACTAGTACCCCAATTTGTGTTTATCTTAAATTTCTTATAGAGTAACCTCTTTTAGGAATTGCAAACTGCAATTTCACACAGATGTGTTGGTAAATGTTTATCAGTTTGGTGTCCAAAGAGTGAGAGCAAGAGCGACAGTGTGTGTGAGAGAAATCAAGAAGTCCTGATTTGAAGAAGCTGCCAGTTTTCGTGGTGTAAATACCCTTCCTCTGGCTGATTTCAACTTACCAGTACAAGGTTACTGAACACAGGATTGAGAAGAAATTCTAAAAGTTACTTTGAGATGGCTACAGTATACCCTTGAATATAAAGCCTGAAATCGATGCTGTGTGGCAATTTGAAAGCGCAATTTTTATGTTCATGACAAGGCTTGAACTCCAACAGAAGTGTCTTTGTGCCAAAAGTCAAACACAACTTTAATAGAATACACAATAACATCAAGTATATGTTCAAACTATCTCATACGAAAACTAAAAATAAATAGAAAAAAAATTTGTTTTGGACGAGAAGGAGAAATGCAAAATCAATGTAAAACTGAGACAGTTTATTTATTTATTTTTAACAGACATGTATATAGCTCTACCTATGTGCTTGGCATGATTCTAAGGACTTTATAAATGCTAACTGATTTGAATAATAACTCAATTGAAAAAGGAACTCATTAAAATGAATAGTCTTGGAATATAATCACACTTTGATAAAAATAGCCATGTTCTACAAAAGACTAGAAGTGATTTTGCTGGCGACAGCTAGAGACCAGATCTGTAAGATTCTTCCCCAAGAAGAATAAGAGCCTGTGGTTTGTATTTTCATTCATATCTTGAGTACTTTACTATGTGATAGGTGCTGAGCGCATTCACATGATGGTGAACACAAGGAATGGGAGCGATCACTGCTTCCCTGGAACTCTTAATCTAATTGGGAGCTTATATTCTGTGCAAGTTAGGGTTAGTAATGTTGGCAGCCGTGCCGAAAAAGTCCCCAAAACTTGTTGGCTTTCAAATAAGTTTATATCTTATTCACACAAATTTTAATGTGAATGTTCCTCTTCAGCAAATGATCTATGCCACAAGGTCATTTTGGAATCCAGGCAAATTCCACCTCATGGCTCCGATCCTTTGATCCTACAAGTTCTTTCCCTTTGCAGATGGACAAAGAGAGACATTGGTGGGTAATGCACATTACCACCTCCATTCACACTCTAATGGCCATATCCAGTTGCAAAGGAGGCTGAGGAAGGTAGCTCACTTGGTGAACTCAGAGGAAAGAAAAATGAGTTTGAGGAAATCGTAGTCCCTGGCACAAAGTCAGTTTCTCAGTTAATGCTTAGAACAGTCTTATATGTAGATAAAATGCTTGCAGCCATTTTGCAGATGAGGAAGCAGAAGCTAAAAATATTAAATAACTTGCCCAAGTTAACCTACTTAGTTTATGTCGAAGCTGAGATTTGATATCAAGTCATGATTTACTACCTGGAAACCATATGTGGGCGTTTCTTACTCTTATTTGTTGAGTTCTTTTGTTTTGTTTTATTTTTAACTTTTGGAAAAAACAATTTTGGTGACCTGAATCAATTTTTTTCCCAAGAAAACAAACTCCCCCACATTGAGAATTAGTTCCATTATCAGGAAACCAACAAGACCAAATGACATAAGAATATTTGCCTACCCTTTATTTTCTAATATGGGTATTTTAGACAGAAAGTAGAAAATTTTTGGATAACATCTCAGAGGTAGGCCTCATATAAAACATATTCTTCTAAATAGAATATCATTCGCAATTAGTATCAATAAGACATAAAATGCTGTCAAGGGTGAAGTCATAAACTTTGGTAAAAATAACAGAATGATTGTTTTATTATGGTTCAGAGAGGTATTTGAAATGCCATTCTGCCCTCTTTGGAAACTAATAAGGTTGAGAAGGAGGCTAAGTAATTACAGATTTTTAAACTCGTATTTCAAATTCTACCCAGCCCATGCCTATCTGAAAGTCACTAATTTTGTTTAAGTCTACCTAGTGAAACTCCATTTGTCTTTGAGTTGTCATTCAGTTCTCTATGGCAAATTCTTAAAAAATACCTTCCCGGAGCAGGTAGAACTTGATGAAATGCCCTTAAAGCATTTTAAGCAGTTAATAAAAATCGTCAAGAATATTGCGAAAAGATTTATTTTATTTATCTATTTAGTTTTATCAGCAAATGTGAATTTATGGACAGGTATATTCACATACACCAGGTGGTGATACATATTGAAGGAATTTTACACTGTAATAATCAGATACCTGCATTAGGCTCTTAGACTTACTGGAAATGTATTTTCTTTGTACTTTGGTAGGATGGCAATAGGCACTTTAGATCTCAGATCAATAGATAGAAACGTTTACTTTACATAGAGAGAAGCAAAGAGATTTTATATTGTCTTGAAATTCATTTTGCTGGGTCATGTGAGCACATTTTGAAGTCTCTTTCTTGTCAGCAATAATATTTCATTTCAAACTGAGACAGAATGTGTTTCTCTTTTGAGAAAGCATCGTAAATAGAGCAAAACTTCAAAACAGCACATTAGACTTATTTTTATCACGAGAAGCTTTAATTTGGGGGGTAAAAAAAGGGTATGAAGAAAGGAGACTTCAACTTTCATGCAATGCAATTCCATACTTGGAATTTCCTACCAAAACAGCTAGTCGACCAAAGATGGTAGCATTGTCTAGAAATTAGCACTGGGAAGAAAATAAGCAAGATTCAAGCATTTGTAGTTTATGCATCTGTCTATTTAAAGGCCTTGAACCCCCTAGCCCTTTGCTGTTGTCAGGAAATAAATGGAAAATCTAGTTACAATCATCCAGTAGGTCTATCATTATTTAGGATGAAAACACAGTTTAGTCATTCACTAACTCAGAATTCTCTCTTTTTTAGCAACTTAATGCAGTATCATGAAACAACTGCCCCAGACGGTTTATAACAAGACTCTGTGCCAAAAATACATCACTTGTAAGGAAAACAGGAAACAGCAAAGAGAAAGTCAGCTTTAACCAGTTTTCTGAGTCACCTCTTCCTGTGGATTCATCTGTCACAAAACTCCACGTATTCAGGAGAGTTTAAAGTATGAATTAGAGGAAAAGGTTAGAGCCTGATAGGGCTGTTAATTGGTCTAAGCCACCAGCTCTTCTAAGGGCTAGTTCTAGGCCAAAGGATAAAGTGGCAAATACCTCTTCCATACCATCGTTTCCCTCCTTTGTATGCTCAAATCCTTACCTTGTAGATAACCAGGGTCCTCATGCTTTATGTGGCTTCCCAGGACCTAATCCTTTATTTACCAAAACCAATGCAGTTAGCTTACATGAGGATTTAGTCAACTAACATGATCAATGCACAGACAACTTGAGGTTTTTTGAAAGATTCTTTGGAGTTAGACAAACTATTTTAGAACTTCTTCAAGGAGAAAGATGATCAATTGATAATATTAACCAAAAATAAGAATCAGAATTTGTTCAGCATTTACTATGTTCAGGCAGTGAACTAGTTGTCTTAGATCATCTCATTAAAGCATGCCAGCAACACCATTAGGTAAGTTTTATATGTATTAAAGTTACATATGTAAATATATATATTTTTTGGTACAGGAGGAGACTGAAGTTTAAATATTAAGTCACATTCCAGAAGATCCCTAGCTGATACTTGCTGGAAAAGGGAGTCTGGTCTGAATTCAGAGTCTGTCATTATGTTGATCTGCATGGTTATTCGGCACGGGAATTTGCTTGAGTATAGGAGATCATGTCAGAGGTTCCAGAGAGTGCTCTCAAAATTCACACACATGAATGAAAATCTCCTGACTTCTGTCGTCAGTGTGACAGTCATATACGTCACAAAAAATTCCCAGACCATTTACATGCACACTCTGATTGAGGACACACATTCTTGGGGTTATTGGTCTGTGAAGACATGGGTGAACACCAGTGTTAATTGATGCAGACTTTTTTTTTTTTTTCACAAGTAAAGGAGCAACTGGATTACAAATCCTCTAATTCAAGTACTAGACATGCCTCCCACCAGCAGGTGCAAGTCTGTTGCAGGCAGTGCAGAAAATTTGGGGGAGGGGGGTTCCTCTGGATAAATTTCAGCTGTAACAAGGGAAAGGTCCTTCAGGACCCATTTGGGACAGATTTCTGAATGGAGATGAAAAACTTCTCCCGAGTGATTTGAACCTGCTTTCACTTTCCAGCTCCAATGTTTCCATTATCATTTCTTCTTCTTCTTCTTCTTCTTCTTCTTCTTCTTCTTCTTCTTCTTCTAGTTATTTTCCAAGAGACAGAGTGAGAGAGACTGTGAGCAGGGAAAGTGCAGAGAGAGAGGGAGACACAGAATGCGAAGTAGGCTTCAGGCTGAGCTGTCAGCACAGAGCCCTGTGCGGGGCTTGAAGTCATGGACTGTGAGATCATAACCTATGCTGAAGTCAGATGTTCAACCGACTGAGCCACCCAGGCGCCCCTAAAACTTTTTAAAATAACATCTGCCAGCCGCATTGCTCATTAAAATGGGTCCTGAAGTGGGAAATCTGGTTCTCCATCTTGCCCTACCCTAGCTGCTCTTCTCCTCCCCTCCCTCCCCCTCTTCCTCCTCCTCCTTCTTCATCTTTGTCTTCATTTTCTTTGTCTTCTCTTTCCATTTGAGGTGTGACCTGGGGCCCTGGGGTTCTATTCTGGAAGGCTTTGTCAAAGCGGCTATGGCTATAGATGTGAGACCTTCCAATCTGCAAACAGTCTTTGAGAAGTCTCCCTTGCTCAGAACTCCATCTCCATTGGGTATCCAATAAAAATTGCCCTCATTTTTATTTTCTAGATGTGTTATAATTGCAGTTTTGTATTTGTAGTTGCCTCTCTGAATCAAGTGAGCTCTGCTGCTGGCTCTCTTGGATGCTTGACCAGTTTGCTTTATAAATTCATTGGACGCTTTGATGAAAAACAGCACCAAGAGCTGTAGAAAGTGCAATGAATTCTTCTGTTCCAGCTAGTTATGGAGCAGCAACCTTTAGTGCCAACGGATTTAGGCTCCAGAGAAGGCCACTTGGCCCTGCTACCTCCTTAGGGATGCCCAGTCTCATGGGGTGTCTTTATATATCCTCTTAAGTGCCTCGTCAGCAGAGACATGCACTTTGGACTGCTGTAGATCTTCTGACAGAGTTCCAAATAAGGGTGCAAAACAGATACCATTCAAAATGCTGAAGAATATTCAATTATAAGGTCATAGCTCATATTTATATGTTGCATCCAACCACAACAATAATGGAATCATAACAGTTTAAAACATTCAGCCATCTTTTACACCCCACTCTTTTCCTATTTGACTCATTTCATCTTCCTTATTCAGGCAGGAGGGGCCAGGCTGGTGAGGATGTGACAGATATGGAAGCACCTACCTCCCTCTGGACTGCCCAAATGTGAGTCTAAGTGTAAAGGTCTAACTAAGCTGGGTTTGCTATTGCTCTGCACTTTGGGGGAGAAGCAAATGTTTCCAAACACCTGAGGGCACTAGAGATTTAGACAGCTGGGAAAAGATTTGGGGTCAAAACATAAGAATACTTCATAAGTTGACTCTTCAGGATCAGATGACAGAATGTTGACTACAGAGTGGATAAAAGAGGACCTTAGGCCATGTGTCCTTCTGCCCATTCCCTACTTTATGTTTTTTCATAGGAAATTCTCAGTAAAGATAGGGAACTCTTAATTGGCTGAGGAAAAGTTACCAGGACCCAGTGACATAAAAGAAATTAGTCAAATCATACATTATTATATAAAGTTATATCTCATACACACTTGTTTTTCAGATTGAGATTGTTAGAGGACTCTGCTGTTGGCAACAACGGCGTCACTAAAAGATGTATTAAAAGCCACATGTGGTAAAACTGCATAGGAAGGAATCATGAGCTTCAATAACATATAAGTTGGCATCAGATAAGCTCTTTGGGGTCTGGGAATAACTTGAATACTATCCAGGAATTTCTACCAGCATGTTTGCTGATAAAAAATTTTCCACTAGGACAATATAATCCAGATTTATCATGTATGTATTAAAAATTTTTGATATAATGTATTGCCATCATGGAGAATAAAAATTATATTTAATTATTCATGTGTATCACATCTGTGTAAAGGAGTAATTAAATTTTTAACATTTATGTATAAGGTGTGAATGAATATGCAAATGAAATAATTACAATTAATGAAAGTCAACACATTTTTATGCTTTAAATGCAGAACTAGACTATAGAGAAGAAAGATGAATGAAAATTTGAGTTACTCAGAAGATGGTCTTTTAAATTCCAAAATAACTCTGTTGCAGGAAATTTAGTTTAATTATTTCAGAAATAGGTCACCATTCTCTTTCTTATTGTGATATTATTCCTCATAATGGACTGAATGATTTTCTTTCAGCCTTTTTTCATATTATTTTGTGTGGCTGACTTTTATTGACTATTCATAAAGTACACTTAGTAACTTCAGATATATTACAGATTCCTAGTTAACTAAATATGTACAATATAAATTGGCTAGCAGTATAAGTCTATCTTTCCAATTTTATTTTACATTACCACCTTCATGGTATTACGAATATATTTTCCTAATGAGTCAATGAGGCCGAGTGTTATAGTGATGTGAAGAGCACATTATGAACTTTCTCTTTATCTTGATTTGCGCTGAAATATCTGCTTAAAAAAGAGAAGTCATTTCCAAATTTCTAATTGGCATTCAGAGTACTCTTTTATGCTAGCTTCATTTTCTTATCTTTCCATCACACTGTATTAATTAGTCAGCTTCTCTAAACATGGGCCACCTCTTATTCACACTGGAATTGCCAGCATCTATTACAGTGCCCGGAAGAGAGCAGATACGCAATAATAACTCTGTTTTCTTTCTAAGCCTCAATGTCGTGTCTTTGTCATAGAAATAAAAATTATAATACATTACATTGCCATGAAAGGAGATATAAATAAAATAATATATTAATTTAAAAACTTTTTACTTATAAAACAATGCAAATCTTATTAGATTTCATTACGTAGATTCTTTTTATCCTTTAGGATTTAACTTAAAACATTTATTCTTTATGAAGTTGTTCTGATCACCTAATTTTACATTATTCTTTCCTTTTCCAATTTTCCACACTCCAATTTTCTTTTTAAATAGTAAATAAATTTCAAATAGGCTAATGCCAGTTCAGGAACAAGGGAGAACTTAGGCCAATTTACACATTATGTGGAGGAAGAAGCTGAGGCCCTACGAAGCAGTGGGAAGAAATGGAATCTCTTGACTCTCGGGTAACTGCTCTTTCTATGATTGTACATGATGAGGAACTGATTGACAAGTCATGTTGAAAACGTCTCAATCAATTTATCTTAAAATCAGTGGACATTAAAAGAGACTGTCTAGTGAATGTTGTGTTTCAGGACTGATCACAATATGTATGCCATATTGATTCTGTAACACAACTGTTCATTCCTAAATATGTTACAAATAAATTATACACCAGGGGAAACCGCCTTCAGAAAAATGCATCTATATTAGCAGATGGCATTCTTCCATTTCGTAAGGAAAATGAAGCCATCAGGCATGACCAGTCTGAACCCTACTCCCTCAAGAAAACAAATATCAGTACTCTTTCCTATGATGCTAAGATGAGGGGGAAGGAATCCTTATGTTTGTTCCAGACAGATTTTTCATTCTCAGTGTTTAACCAAATCTTTCTCTGTCTTCTCTGGTATTTTGCTCTGTAAATTAGTCCCACTTTCTATTAAATTTTCACCTTTTCCCTGTCTATTACCACATTTCCCGTTAACATATCTACTTCTGTCTTCTAAATAAGACTTCTTGACCCGTGTTGGCCTATTGCTAGCATCACTTCTCCCTCTTCTTTCCTCTCGAAAAGGAATCTCTATTTACTTTTTTTTTTTACCAACTTCATGTTTATTACTTAACCCATCACTTTTAGGCATGTATCTAGGTTTTGTGAGATGTCATCATCGTTTTATGTGTCAACCTGATTGGATCACGGGTGCCCAAATATTTGGCTGAATGTTATTTCTGGATTTGTCTGTAAGGTGTGTCCAGATGGAATCAGCATTTGGATTGGTGAACTCAGTCAAGTGGTTTACCCTCTCCAACGTGAGTGGGCATTATCCAGTCCCCGGAGGATCTGAAGGGAGCAAAAATGTGTAGGAAAGAAGAATTCATCCTTTCTTGCCTGATTGTTTAAACCGAGACATCTGTCTCCTACTGTTCTTGAGGTTTCTGGTTATCAGTCCTTCATATCTGGACTAGAATCACATCATCATCGGCTCTCCCAGTTCTTAAGCCTTTGAACTAGGACTTAATTACACAATGGGCTCTCCTGGGTCTCCAGCTTGCAGACAGCAGATGGCAGCTTTCTCAGCCTCCATAATTATGTGAGCCACTTTCTTTTAATAAATATCTATATCTGTATCTATGTCTATATCCAAATGCACACACACATATGTACAATCTCCTATTGTCTCTGTTTCTCTAGAGAACTCTGACTGATAGGCAGGGTCTGAAATTTACATGCAAGGGTAGAGCTTTAAAGTTCAGGCTTCCGTGATTTCATGCTAAATCTGCCTTTGCCTGCAAGCTTATTTCTGTTTTCACCAAGTATTAAGATGCTGTCAGTAGGGTCACCAAATACTCATTGGTGCTAAGAGAGAGGGCACACTCAAAAACTTGTTTAGATGAGTCTGTAATTATATATTCAAAATACCTATCGCACAGAGCTTCAAAGGTGCTGCTACTTTATCAACTAGTGTCCAGTACTAATACAGCTTGCCAGACATCTGATTCTCATTCCATGGAAAGCAAACTTTTTTCCTGCTCACCCAAAACTTTCCTAGGGTTTTCATTTCTTCTGTGTATGTTCCTTATTCTGAAATTCGGAGAAAATGATCTCAGCATGGGTCCATTTGTATACACAATGCCTAGTAGTTGGTGGCTTCTTACTATGCAAACATTCAGGAATATATTTAGCTCTTGGAAGTTTTCTTCTATTTCTCATTGACTATTTTTTCTTAAAATTTGGAAAAAAATATGAGGTATTTTTAAAATACATACATGTGTGTATACCAAATTATTATATAGATTTATTAAAATATATGAAAAACCAGTAACAAAGACAATTAACCATGGTTGTCTTTGAGGAGGTTTGTAGGAATGAGGAAAAGAGTAAAAGGACACATTTACTCTGTCTTTTTGTAAACAACTTCTTATATAATTGAAATGGAGTATACTGAACATACTTAAACTGTACATTTTGGTAAGATTTGACACATGTGTACAACCATGAAGCGATCATCACAAATAAGATAATGAGCATACCCATTGCTTCCAGAAGTTTGCTTCTGCCTCTTTAGATCTCCCTCTTTTTCCTCTCCACCTTTTTCCATTCCAAGGTTATCACTGATCTGTCTCCATCTATTAGTTTGTATTTTCTAGAGTTTTATGTAAATGGAATCATAGAGTATTCTTTTCTGTCTGGCTTCTTCCATATCATTTAATTATTTTAATATTTACCATGTTACATCAATAGTTAATAGTTCATTACTCTGCTGAAATGTTGATTAGTATTGCCTGTAATATATGTATCGATACATTTAGAAAGAATTGTCATCTTAACAATATTGAGACTTCTGGCCAATGCCCATATTGAGGACTTCTTTAACTTCTAATGGCAACGAGTGGCACCTGAAAGGCTCAGTTGGTTGTGTGTTCAACTCTTGGTTTTGGCGCAGGTCATGAGCCTAAGGTTCCTGGAGTCAAGCCCCCCCAACCCCCACCTTTGTCAGGCTACATGCTGACAGCACAGCATGGAGCTGGCTTGGGATTCTCCCTCTCCCTCTCTCTTGGCCCCTCCCCCACTCACATGCACTCTCTTTCAAAATAAATACATAAACTTAAAAAAATTCTAATGGCAATGATTTTGTTCAGTATATAGGTCCCACATATCTCTTGCCAGACTTATCCCTAATTATTTCATGTTTCTATGTTATTCAAGCAGTATTATTTTATATTTCAATTTCTGATTACTCTTTAGTAGTAAATAGAAGTTTAATTTAGTTATGTTTATTGATCTTACATCCTGTAATTTGTTAAATTTCCTTCTTATTTTTGGTAACTTTTAGGTTCCATTGTTTTTTTTCTGTGTATATGAACATGTGGTCTTCAAATAAAGATAATTCCTGGATTAATTCTATTTCTCTGTCTTATCTATTGTGCGAGCTACAACCTCCAACACAATGTTGAAAAGAAATGGTGAAATCAGACCTACTTTTCTGATTTTAAAGTAAAAGCATTCAGTTATTCACAATTATGTTTTTCATGAAAGCTTTTTATCAAGATGAGAGCTCTTCATTCTATCGCTAATTTCCAGAAAGTATTAACATTTTGTGACATACTTTTTCTGCTTCTATTGAGATGATTATATTTGAAAATACAATTTGTTACTGTGGAAAACTATTGATTGCTTTTTGAATGTTAAACCAACTGTACTTGTCTCCATTTGATTATAATGTATTATCATCTTTATTATTGTTGGGTATATTTAATAACATTTAGTTTAAAATTTTTGCTTCAATGTTCATGAGCAGTCATGATTTATAGTTTCTTTTTATAGATTTGTCTTCTTTTGGTAACAGAATGATGCTGGCTTTGCAGAATGAGTTGGAAAGTATTTTCTTCTTTTACCATTTCTGGAAAAGTTTGTTTAGAATTGCTACTATTTCTTCTTTTAATGTTGGTTAAATTCTCCAGTAAAACCAATGGGTCTTGAGTTTTTCTTTTTGGAATATATTTAATATCACATTCAATTATTTTAGCAATGTTAACCATTGAAAATATTTATTTCTTTTTGAGATTGCTTTGGTGGTTTGTTTCTTTCAAGAAATGTATACATTTATGTCTCATTGTCATATATATTGGCATAATATTATTGACAATACTCATTCATTAACTTTTTTAAAACTGCAGAGTTTATAGTTGTATTATTTGTCTAATTCTTGCTGATGATAATATGAGTCTTCTTTTCCCTTTTTTCCTGATCCCTCTGGCTGGAGCATTATAAACATATTGATCTTCTCAAGGAATCAATTTGGTTTCATGTTTTCCCATTGTTTATCTGTTTTCCATATCACTGATTTCTGTTCTATTTATTTTCTTTCTTCTTACTTTGGGTTTAACTTCTTTTTCTCATTCTTTTCGATTCATACTGAAATAATTGATTTGGTACCTTTCTTATTTTCTAATAAGGCTGTAGTGCTATTGATTGTCTTGTAAGTATGGCTTTTGATATGTTGTGTTTTCATTTAAATTCTGTTCAAATTTCTTATAATTCCATTTTTGATTACCTCTTTAATCCATGGATTATTTAGAAGTGTGTTATTTCATTTCCAATATTTGCACATTCCAGAGATCTTTCTGGTATTGATTTCTAATTAATTACACTGTAGTCAGAGATCATATTTTGTATTATTGGAATCCTCTCAGATTTATTGAAACTTATTTTATGGTGCAAAATGCAATGTCAATCCCTCTTAGTTATACAGGTTAATCTCACTCAATAAGAAAATGGGCTACAACAGGGCATAGATACCAGGGTGTTTATTGGCTATCATAAGTGTCTATTATGTGCTAGTCTACATGCAAATGGGAACCCTACATGCTCTCATGGAACTTCCACTATATCCAGGGAAGGGCCCTAAAATAAAAACATAAATCACTAAGTGAAAAAATGAATTATAGATTGTAATACGTATGATCAAACACATAAACAGGATGTGCTGGTAAAGCAAATTGGCTGATGGTGCTGTTTTTCTAAGGATAACCAGACAGTCTACAGAAGGACAACTGAGTCCTGAGAGTGGAATAAACCAGTCACTCAAATAGCTGATGAAAAAAAAGGTATCAGCAGAGGTAATACTAGAAAGAGCTTGGTGTTGGAACATCAAAAGTGTGGATTAGAAGGCACCTGGGTGGCTCATTTGGTTAAGTGTCCAACTTTGGCTCAGGTCATGAACTCTCAGTTCATGAGTTCGAACCTTGCATCAGGCTCTGTGCTGATAGCTAAGAGCCTGAAACCTGCTTTGAATTCTGTGTGTGTGTGTCTCTCTCTCTGTCCCACCCCTGCTTGCACTCTGTCTCTCTCTTTCTCTCAAAAATAAATAAACATTACAAAAATTTAAAAAATTTTAAAAAGTGTGGATTACAAAAGTAGCTGTCCCAGCTACAAAAGGAATATAATATGGCATGTGTTTGCGGAAGCCAGTAGAAATCATATGATCAGTTATATCAATCTTTTCCCAAGTAAATTAGAAACTGACAAAAGAATTTTAAGCAGGGAGAGTGACATAAACTTATTTACCATAAAAAAAGAAGAAAAATTAATCTGACTGTTGCTTGGAGGTTTGGGGCCTATGGTGAAGGAGAGATAATAGATATTTGGCTGATCAGAATAAAAGTTGACACAAAGGTACCAGTTGGGAAACCACACAGTTTTCCAGGAAGACTGGGTTACCAGAAGTGAATTAGAGAAGAAATGGATGGACAGTAAATATATTTTCAGGATATAGAGCCAAGTAGATTGTTGATGGATTGAATATGTTGGGTGAAAGAAAAAGCAAATGAATCCCATAACCATTATGCTAAGTGAAAGAAGTCAAACACAGAGGACTATATATCTGTATGGTCCATTCACATGAATTTATAGATAAGGCAAATCTCAAGCAACAGAAAGCCAATCACTAATTATCTAGGGCAAGAGGTCAGAGAAGGGGGTGAAGTCTAAAGTGTCAGAGGAATGTTTAGGGTGATCAGACCTTTCTATATCTTGATTTTGTGAAGGTTACATAACCATATACAATTACTCAAATTCATATAACTATACACCTACACTAAGGGAATTTTATTGTCTGTAAATTATACCACAGTACAACTATTAAAAATAGTCAAATATAAAATGGGACCTATTTCTACCTGGCATTATATATAAGGACATTCCTTTAATATACAAAAAGCAGGTAGAATTTTAGTATAGCACAAATGCTCCATAAACACATTTTCTAAGAATCTAAAATATGATAAGAATGGACTAAACATATGGGAACATGAGAATTAATGGAAGAAATTTAAATGGTCAAAACATAGAAAAATAGACTTCTGGTTTCAACTATTCTATGTAAAATTCTTTGCCTTAGGACATGAACAGGCTAGACAAGAAAAACTCAAAATCTATGCATTTTCTTGGACCTTGCAGAGAATTTGGATCACAGAGCAAACTACTACCTTGAAATCTGAGGTTGCACTCAGGGAAACTGAGTACCTGATATTGGCTGTCCTGGAGTAGAAGACATGAGACTCTAGAAAAATGGTAGAAAGACTTCAATAGTATGTGTAACAAACTTCTGGGGGCCAAGTGTGGATTATTGTGAGAATAAAAAGCTCTTGAAGCCACAGGAAATAATACAAAGTACATTTTTTAATGTTTATTTTCGAGGGAAAGAGAGAGACAGAGCACAAGTGGGAAAGGGGCAGAGAGAGAGTGGAAAACACAGAACCTGAAACAGGCTCTGGGCTCTGAACTGTCAGCACAGAGCCTGCTGCAAGGCTCGAACTCAGGAACCGGGAGATCATGACGTAGGCTGAAGTCGGATGCTTAATCGACTGAGCCACACAGGTGCCCTTAATACAAGTACATTCTTGGAGCATAGAACAATTAAAAAGTAGAAATCAATAACATAGAAGTAGCTTAAAAATACCCAAATATATGGAAATTAAACACATTTCTTTTTTTTTCTTTTTAACATTTCTAACATTTATTTATTTTTGAGAGACAGAGAGAGACAGAGTACGAGCAGGGGAGGGACATGGAGAGAGAGGGAGACACAGAATCTGAAGCAGACTCCGAGCTCTGAGCTGTCAGCACAGAGCCCAATGCAGGGCTTGAACTCATGAACCCTGAGATCATGACCTGAGCTGAAGTCAGACACTTAACTGACTGAGCCACCCAGGGGCCCCACATTTCTTAATAACATACGGGTAAAAGAAGAAGCCTGGAAGGATTAAAAAATATTTTGTACTAAATGAAAATAAAACTACAGCTTATCAAAATTTGTGGGATGCATCAAAAGCAGTATTTAAAGGGAAAATTTATAACATTAAATAATTAAATATACATGTAAGGAAAATATATACAATATAATATAATACCTTAGAAAATGAGATGAAGAAAACGAGAGCAAAGGTAATAATACATTTTAAACCCAAATCAATGTTATGGAAATTAGGGATAAAGAACATCTTTGAAACCAAAATTTAGTCTTTGGAAAACACTAAAATTGCTCAAATTCCAGCCATGTAAACTAAGGAAAAGAAGAAGAAGAAGAAGGAGAAAAAGAAGAAGAAGAAGAAGACGACACAGGGATAAAAGAGGGGTCTTCACTACTGATTCCATGCACATTGAGAGATAATAAGATAATACTATAGACATGATGTCCATATTCTGATCCCTTAGATGATATGGACTCATTCACTGAAAGGACAAAGTTCAAAAATTCATTCAAGGAAACTGATAACTTTTAAACAAAATTGAATTAGTTGCAAAAAAATAAAAAATATATATATACTTTCAAAAACCAAAATACCAGACCCACATGGTTTCAACAGTGAATTATACCAAAGGTTTAAAAGAAAAAAAAGTAATATCAACTTTACACAGTGTCTTTTAGAAAACAGTAGAGGAAATAGTTTCCGATTTTTTAAGAGACCAGCACAGTCCTACTACCAAACCTATGTAAGATATTACAAAAAAGAAAACTACAGACTCATATGGTCTCATGACCAGACACAAGAATCCTTAACAACATTTTAGCAAATTCAATTCAGCAACATATATAAAATATGATACATCATCATTAATATGACTCATTGGAATGCGAGGCTGATTCAACATTTGCATATCAGTTTCGTTCCTCATATTAACAAAATAAACATCATTATATCCATAGACGCAGAAAAATATTTTATAAAATAAAACAAGCATTCATGATAAAAACTCTCGAAAAAATAGGCATAGGAGGAAAATTCTAATCAAGGTTTTATATGAGAAACCTCCAGGAAATATCACACTTAATGAGAGAGTGAACACTTTCCATCTAAAATCAGAAACCAGGTGAATATGGCCTCTTTCACCTCCTCCAGCGCTATACTGGACATCTTAACTACTGCACTAATACAAGAAAAAAAGGCATATTATTGGAAATGAAGAAATAAAATGGTATTTATTTGTACATGTTGTGACTGTCTATGTAGACAATGGCAAAGATTAAATAAAAAAATCCTGTAACTAATAAGTGAGTATAGCAAAATCTCAAACTACAAAAGTCAATTAATTGCCTTCCTATATACTAACAATGAGCAATAAGATATTGAAGTAAAAGAAATACTATTTTTAATAGCATCCAAAACATATTCAGTATTCTGTATGTGGGTAACTATAAAACACTGCTAAAAGAAAAAAATAATAAAATCTTAAAATCTTAAGCGATATTATGTATTTATAGATTAAAAGACTCAATATTTTCATAATATTAACTCTTCCTAATTTGATCTATACATTCAGTGCAGTCCCAACCCATCAATTTTGTGTAGATATTGACAAACTGATTGTAAAATGTATATGGAAATGCAAAATATCTAGCATAGCTCGCATAATATTAAAGCAAAAGAAATTTGAAAGGATCACAATATCTGATTTCAAGAATTACTATAAAACTACATTAATCATGTCAGCATGGAATTAATGAAAGACTAGACATATAAATTAATTGAACAAAATTGAGTACCCATAATAGACCCACACAAATATAGTAAATTGAGTTTTGCAGAGTCTCAAAGGTAATTTAATGTTGAAAGAAGTTTTCCTAAAATAACGTTCCTAGAACAAATGGGTTATCCACATCCAAAAAAAAAAAAAAATGAAACTAGTCAGTGATTTTATGCCTTTAATAAAATTAGCTCAAAATGGATATTGAACCTAAATATAAAGCTTAACAATACACAACATCTACATGGAAATGAAGGAGGAAACCTTTGTGATGTTGGGTTTGGTGTTGAATTGTTAGATAGAATACCAAAAGCATAATCCATGAAAGAAAAATATGGTAGGTTGGGGTTCAATAAAATTTAAAAGCAAACAGACAAAGCATCTGCTTTGGAAAAGACACTATTAAGAGAAGGAATAGACAAGCCGCAGGCATGAATATTTTACAAACACAGAGAATATTTTACAAAACTTATCTGATGAAGATCTTCTATCAAAGAACTCTTAACCCTGGACAATGCGAAACAATCAACCCTACTTAAAAATGAACTAAATTGCTAAACACCACTTTTAGTAGATTAAAAAAAAAAAAAAGATGGCAAGATAAGTATATGGAAAGACACTCAACGTTACATTACATTAGGGAAATGTAAATTAAAACAATATAGAGATAATACCACACAGCTATTAGAATGTCTAAAATCCAAACTGGTCATACCCAGTGCTGATAAAATGACGGTGCAATAGCAACTTTCATTTGGTGCTGCTGGGGAGGTAAATGATAGAGCCACTTTGAAAGACAGTTGTCAGTCTCCATAAAGCCAGACCTAAATTAACATATGACACAGTGGTCATCTTGCAGGTATTTGCCCAACTGATTTAAAAACATGTTTGCATGTAAAAACTTGCATGTCAATGCTTACATCATCTTCATTCATAATCACCCAAAACTGGAATTAACCGAGAGGCTCTTTAATTGGTAACTGAATGAATGCAGTGTGGTATGTCAATACTATGGAATGCTGTGAACAATCAAAAAGAAATATTATTCTATACAGTAACATGGGTGAATTTGAAAGGCATATGTGTAAGTAGAGAATCCAGTCTGAGAGGGCCGTAATTCCATTTACATGTCCTTTTGGAAGGGGCGGAGCTATAAGAGAGAACAGATTAATAGTTGCTAGTGATGTTGGAAAGAGGAAGTATTACCTTGGTGATGCACAAGGGATTAGGGGAGATGGTGAAACTATTCTGCATGGAAGATACATGACAGTATTTGTTTTTCAAAATCCCTACCACCTTATAGCATGAGTAAACTTTAGAGGTTGTAAAATAAAAACAAATCTACTAGGAGAGCGGGGGATTTCTGGATGGATTTCAGACAGTAGCAAAATATCCAACTGTCTTACAAATATACGACCCAATCATAGTGAAGGTGGTGGGGAGAAGGGAGCTGACCTCAGTAACTTTAAAAAGAACTGGAAACTATAATTCTAATGACAAATGGAAATATACATAGCACAGTAGTCTAGTTAGTAACATCATTTCTCACGGGAGTATGAGTTAGCAAATTTGAAACAGCTGTACATAGATACTTGAACTGACCAAATGAATGAATGGATGGTAGATGTTGAGAGCCAGACATGTATATTATGAATGCATATGCATATACATATTAATGAATATATACATGTGTGTATGCATATGGACTAAAAACATAGAATTTGTAGATACAGAAAGCAGAGAATTAACATTAGGCAAGTGCCAAAATATGTTTATATCATAACTCTTCTAGTTTTACAGTAAGGATGGATCATTAGTCTATAGTATTTCTTTATTTCTTTGCTGAGATTGATGTTCATGGTCTTATTTAATAGCTGTAGTGATAGACTTTTTGTTGTTATATGCTGAGTTCGTTTGACAGATTCAGCAATGAAGTTATTTTGCACAGGCTGGTAATTAGGTCTAGTGACAGGCAATACAACAAAATGGATCTTTAACCAAATAATGCAATGCACAGTGTTAATTTCAAATGATTTCTTTTGAATGCTAATTTGCTTCTGATTATATTATTATTACAGATTTGGGGTGCTGAGGTTTTTTAAAGACACTTTTGAGCAGTTTTAGGATCACAGTAAAATTGAAAGGAAGATACAGATATTTCCCACATATCCTTTGCCCCACAAATGCACAGCCTTCTGCATTACCAATATCTTCCACCAGAGTGGTACATTGCTGTACTTAATGAACCTACATTTTCACATCATAATTACCCAAAGTCCACAGTTTACCTTAGGGTTTACTCTTGGTGATGCACATTCTATAGGTTTTGACAAAGGTATAGTAATATGTATCCCTAATTATAGTATCACACAGAGTATTTTCACTGCCCCCCAAAACAGTTTGTACTCCACCTATTCATTTATGTTGGGTTTTATTTTTTGTTTGTTTGTTTTTCTGACTCTGCAGAAACTAACCTTAACCTTAATATTGTGATCTCCTGGGAGCTTTTCTTCCACCAAATTGAAAACAAATTTACCTGCATCATTTCCAATTCCTTCTGGATGTGGTCAGTACCTGAGAAGTCATGCGGCTCACACCTAGAAGTATACATATAAAGTAAGAACGAGAACAAGCAGCCTTTGATTGAAACTAACCAGATTCCACGTCTAAATCTGTGGTCTGGCTCTTTGGACTCTCAGTTTCTGGATTTCTTCAATTTGCAAACATCCACGTTACTTCTCTTAGATGTATATTTTAGCTTTCTTGTGTGTTTTTCATGATGGCCCTAAGTCATTACTAGGTTGTATATCTTTAAGGATAAAAAAAAAAAAAAAACATTTGTAGGTTGATCTGAAAGTTTAGGTCTTAGATCTAAATATGGGACTAGAATATGGCACTTTTAGGAGTTCCAGTCTCCTGACTTTATATTAGACTTTCTTGAATCTCAATGATCTATCTAAACAATAGTTTAAAATGGTAACATCTCTTTGATTTTGTAAACTAAACTGAAATCACAATATAGAAATTGACTTCGAATTTAATTGGTCTTTAAGAAGTCAATGAGGTGGTGAATCAAGTGTTTTACTTGCTCCTTTTCATTTGTTAAACCCTACAGTAATATTTTTATCTGATCTTACTCTGCTTCTAAAATATGCTGCAATGATTTTTATGCAGCATAAATTATATACTTTTCTGTATTTCATATGCCTGAGATGTTTCACTACTTTGAGTTATCCTATTGCAATATCTGTCTTGAATTGTGTCTCCTAATAGACTAGAACCATATCTCCTTACTTGATTATAGTCATTAAATCAAGAAATATTTATTGTGTTTATTCTAGATGTTGGGAATAAAACAATGAGCAAGAAAGACATAATTCTTGCCTCACATATCTAGTCAATTGGAAAGGTAGATCCTATCAGTTGCTATGACAGACAATTTCAAGATGTAGGGATCCATTTTTGCACAGTACTTTCAAAATCATTACTAAAAATAGAGGTTAGATAAAACTGATACGCTACAGTCAAACGATAGACTAGATCGTAAACTGTCTTTAAAAATCACTTTGTAAAGGTCAAGCCAAACTGAATTTATTAGACAGAATTTAAAGTTCCAGGTAATATTGAACATAAAAATATATTATTTAATAATTAAAATTTATTCAATTTTAAAGATTAAAATATTTCTCTCAAACCAGATCCCAAGGGATTCTCAAAACAGTCTAGTTTTCCTTAGTAACCCATATCTTGTCATTGATGTATATACGTATATAGCTGATCTCTTGTATCTACCTATAGTTTGGCCTTTACAGTCTCCTGGAAGTCATGTATTTCATGTATTATTACCTTTTGAGTGAAATAGTGATTGAATTTACTTTTCCTAGATTTATGTGTGTGTAACAGTAATTGTATTTATTTAGCATAAATTTATCAAGGGAATAACTCCCTTTGCACTGCTAACTTTTGTGCTTAGCCCATAGTCATTTTAACAGGGCTACACATTATTTAGTATTTATAAAAATATAAATTTATAAAGACCTTTATCACCAATTAGATACAATAATAGATAATGTGGGATCAGCAATAATAATAATAAACTGAGTTCTTATTTCATAGAACATTGATCTTCATTTTGATGGGGATTGGGGCTTTAAGTCAGACCTCATACAAATAATAAAACAAGTAGCTATATAATTGTGACAAGCTATATGAGGGAGAAGTAAAAAAATGAATTCAAAGTGAAAATAGAGATGTGTAAATCAAGAAGGAGTGTCACAGAAATTATCTCTAAGTAAAGGAAATTGAATATAAGACAAGAAAGGTGAGGAAATGTTGAGAGGCAGCGATTTGGGTGCTGGTAGTAGGAGGGTGATTGGATAGAATGGAACAACAGGTAGAGATAATAATAAGGCCTTGAACCTAAAAGGATTTAGTGCTGTGAATAAACTGAAAAAAAACCAATATTCTTGCAGTGAAAGAGCAAAAAACATAAAAATATCTGCAACAATAGGACAGATCAATCTGGACTCTGCAGGTTATGCTAAGTACATTAATTTACTTTAAGAACACCACATTTTTAAAAGGTAGAGTTACATTCATTGATTATGTTTTCTATCCTTTCTCTCTCTCTCTTTTTAAGTAATCTCTATGCCCAGTGTGGGACTTGATCTCACCACCCCAAGATCAGGAGTCATGTGCTCTACTGACTGAGCCAGCCAGGTGCCTCAGTTATGTTTTTTTTTTTAATGCTTATTTTACTGCTGTTTTAGTAGAGTATTGGAGAGAGACAGAAATAGACCAGAAATAAACTAGAAGGTTTTTAAAATAGTTCAAATAACTTGTAATAAGAGAAAAGAAGGGGACATTTTAATAGAAATTCGCTTAAGTGGGGATGGATTATGGTGGGTGATGAGAGAATGGTTTCTAGAACGCTCCCCAGATTTCAGCCTTGAGCACTGGATGTATAGCAGAGTCCATTGTTCATGTAAGGAAGACTGGGAGAGAAATGTGCTTGGAGGATGATGTTGAGAGTTTGGTTTCACATGTGCCATATTTGTGATATTTATCAGATACCCAAATGATGATCTCAGATAGACAGGTGTGCATTCCAGAGCTTAGAAGGGACATCTGTGAATAAAATTTGTGAGTCATTTACATATTCATGGTGTTTGAAGTTATGGTAGTGGACAGTACTGCAAGAAGAGAGTATAGACTTAGAAGGAAAATGGCCTCATATGGAGACCCAGGAGTGGAAACTTGAGTAATTTTCTGAAGCATCCAACTTGAGGGAAATATGGCAATCAAGATGTAAATAATCCAGAGAGTTGGGTGAGAATCACCAAGAAAGTTTTGTGTCTCAGAAATGAAGTAGAGTGTTTTCAAGATAGAATGATAAACCGACATAGAAAGACAAATGCTACTGAGAGATCCAGATATTTGAAATTAAATAACCTCCACAGCTCCCCCATTGACATTCACATTTTTATTCCCATACTATGTCTCCCCAAACTAGTCCAATTTCTAAAACAAAACAAGAAAAAAAATCCAAACATTCTTGATCATTTTCATTTTTTGTCGTTTTAGGAAGGTTACTCAAATAATTTCAAATATTTTCCAAATAATTTGTTTAGACCTTTAGGTTTTGATCCATTAGCGTAAAATATATTCACCTTTCCTAAGAAACATATCTGTTTCACTATATTACAAAGACATTTATATTTTAGTACTTTTATTTGTTAACTGTTAAGTTCTTGAGAATCCAATTTCTAGGCCTGATTTACCAGAATCATACTACAAGCTACTTTTCGTTTGTTTGCTTTCAAAAATATGATGACCTCTGACCCTCACTTTCAACTGATAATTTACATCAATCTACATTAAGATCTTATTATTTGTTATACTTCTTTAGAACATATTTTGGTTTGGGTCCTCATTTTTCTTATTAATTTTTTTCACTTCTCTTTCACTTGACTTTTGTTTTTCAGAAATTTGTCAAAATCTTTATTCTGCTTACATTCACATTTATCCTCTGCAAATACACACAGAAAATGTATTTATTTTGTCTGTTTTGTACCTATTATTCCAAAGCTTTCAGGAGATGACAGAGGCAAATTTATATGCTCAATCTTTCTTGAACTAATAAGTTATCCATTGGATTTGCAACATCGGCTTTCAGAATGCTTAAATACTGATACTGATGGGAAAGTTTGAGTACTGAGCAAGTGAGCCACTGAAGACGTAGGAGGAGTGTAAACACTGAAGTGGGTATTGACCAGGAAGGAAGTTATGTGACGCAGAGCCTAGTCAGACAGAATTAATATTTTTCCTTTGAAATTTTTGGTCCCCTCATTTCTTAGGAAATCTTAGTCGCTTACAGATTTGGAGATTCCATAGATATGTGGGCTTCAAATATAGTGCAAATGCAGAAGAGTATTGTTAGTAATTTTCCAAACAGCTTGCTTACTGATGGTGGGTATTTGTTATATTTAAATACAATAATCCTTCTTTCTTGCTGTCTTGAAGGATATGGTTTGTAACGACTCCAAGGTCCATAAAGTATGTAAAAACTGGTATTTCCAAGCTGAACAGCCTCTACTTATAATTTAGATTATTTTCTAAGGAAACGGGCCCAATATAAAATTAATTTTCCATTTTCAAGCCAAATTACAAAATATTCCTGAGATCACTTAGCTCCCTCAAGACTGCATTACACAGAAATGTCTTCCACAGATTTGGAGATTCTCTTATGCACTTTTCCTCTAAATCATTTATAAAAATGTTAAATAAGGCATATGCTGGCACTACTCCCTAAGGAGCATTGCTGTTTATACTTCCTTATTTAGAAAAGTGCCTACTTATTCCCAACCTTTCCTCTTGTCTCTAAGCTAGTTTTGTATCCATGACAAAACTGTTCCCTAGATCCCCTGTTTTTTAAATTTTTAATACATTTTAGTACATAATTTTATCAATGATTTTTTGTAAAAAGTCCCAGTAGTTATTACTTTTATTGACACGGTTTTGTGCTTTTTTTTCCTCCTCCTTTTAAAAAGCTTTTATGATTTACCTTTTATGGCTTTTATATTTTTATGGGACCCATTAACTATTATACTAATATATTTTGTTTGCTCTCTTTACTAAATAATCTACTAGTTTTCTTGGAATGTCATTGGGCTCTATTGTTTCATTTACTTCAGAACATCTTATTCGAGAGGAATAAGAAACCAATCAACGTAGTCATCCATAATAACTATTTTTTTTTTTATTTCTCAGGTATTTCCCCACAGCTAAGACAGAGCTAGATATGTCCAAAGTTTTTAAAACACTATTTCATGGACTACCCCGTATTTTTCGTAGGTCCCATGCAAAGTATTTTCTCTTTTATCTATCCTAAGAGCAGAAAATCTCCATCAAGAATTGATGCAGACTGAAACTTAGGTTATTTGACATATCCGTAACCCCTTATTCACTATTTAACCCACTTGAGGTGGGTTGTCAGATAATTTCAGCAGAAATGTAGTAAGTCTCACAATATCAAGCACATGAATAAATTGTATCATAATGCATATTATAAACCTACAGAGTAAGCAGAAAAAAGAGTTGCACACAATCCATTTCACACAATGTCCTTGATTCTCAAAAACAAAGCTAAACTATTTTTACCATGCAGTTAAAAGAAACAGATTTGGATGTTGAATATACTCCTTTTCTCAGATCTACAGCCAATAGAGGCAGGTTAATATAAAGTTCCTGGTCCAATTTACATTGTTTTCATGAATACTCATTTAGTGAATTTATGCTACATTGAGGTCTGTATATATATATATATATATATATATATATATATATATTTACACACACACACATATATATACATATATATATATATATATATATATATATATATATATATATATATATATATTTCTTATTCCTGATTGCCTCTTTGTCTGATATTCTGACCGAAGGGTTATACAACATGGCTCATATAAGGTAAATTATCCCAGATTCTGGTGCCTTTAGCCACCCCCCCACCATGCCGTCAAGCTGCACAAGTTGCTTCATCACCTACCCCTTCTACTTTGTGACACTCAAATTTTATGGGAATGGTAATCTGTACATGAAAATGAAATGTAATGAGAATATCTAGCCATTTAAAAATTAATAGATTTGGTTCATTTAAAGTAATAAATGCAGTAGCAAGACACTAAGTGAAGAGCTTAGGTCTTAAGAGGATGAACAAAGGGGTTGGGACAGACTCACTTTCCATCAGCTCTGCAGTATTGTGTTTCTCAAATGACTCATCAAGCCAGCACTAGCTACCAACATGGAATAGCACTTCAGGCTTACATATCTTATAAATAACAAAAATCCTTCCCAGATTCTGGTTGTAGTTTGGCTTCTACTATTGAGAGTCAGGTAAAAGTTACATATGTCTTTGAGTCTAAGTATTTAAAGGATATTTTGGGATCCTGAGAAATGATATTGAGCCAGAAACTGAATGTGTGGTTTTTGACACAGGATTGAAGGATGCCTAAAATTTTAACCAGGCAGAGATGGAAGCTGAGTGAGGACATTCGAGGTATAGAAAGCAGTGTGTGTAGGAAACAAAAAACAAGAAATGTCAGGAAGAAAATAGTTCTGTTTGGATGCAATGTAGACTATATATGGGACATTAATGGGAAAAAAGGGATAAAAACATGGGTGCCATTGTGAAGATTGGGGGGCAGGGTGTGTGTGAGTGGTGGCAATAGGAAGCCATGAAAGATTTTGAGAATAAGGGTGATGATCAGAGGTGGGCCTTGGAAGTCCAAATCTGATTACTGTATGTTATGACGGTTGGACCACAGAGAGTCTGGAGGCAGGTTGTGCATGAGGTCAAATATGAAATATATAAAAGGATAATGTTTTGGAGGAAAAAATTGTCAATTGATGTTTTATTTCCTGCAGATTTCTTTATCCCGTAGGTTTCCGCCTATTGAATATATGCCATGTAATGTTTCAGAGGGCAGGCAGGTACCATCTAGTTAGAACAAAGAAGTCATTGCTCAACTTTGGCTTTCAAATTATAAATAATTTTTGGATTTAGAGTTATCGGTACTTTTACAGTTTAGAGTTATCGGTACTTTTGTTCATTTTCTGTGAGAATTGATTGGGCAGTTAGCAGCCATAAATAATTTGGGTATGCATACTTATCAGATTTCCCAAGGATCTGTGTCTAGAGGACCTACTTTAGCAATTGCAGCCCTATGTATCTTTTAAAGAAGGCTGTGATATTTCTTTTGTTTTTCTATTCCAAATCTGACATTTTCTTTCAAAGGAAGTTTGTATTGGCTCACTCTCACCTTGTTATTTGGAAACAGGAGCTTCTAAGAACTACATTCCCCAGAGAGTGATAGATCAATGTGGGAGTTCACATTTGTTTGAATGTATGTCAGGTAATCATAGTACAGCCCCTGACTATTGACTGAGCAAAGAGAAAGTGAAAAATTCTGGTATTTTCCATGGGAATCACAAATTCTAAGGATATTTGTGCAATAAAATGAAAATATGAGTTTTTTATTTATTTTCAAAAAACAACTTGTAAATCTATGACCTATAAAAAGAATTGTGGTTTGGGTGATCATTATACCTGAAAGGCTTTATTTAACATTGCACTGCTTTATTTCTGTATTGTAATTTTTCCCATGGGTAGCTAAATTTACTGTTTAATACTGTTCATTTCTATGATGCCAGCTTCTCTAAATATGCATTACTTAAGTATTTTGATATATACCAACGCTACTGCTTTCATGTTTATATACATATCCCAAAATGGAAACCTAAAAGATGACTAATAATAGACCATACAAAAACAGAGAAAAGTTAATAAAACATGAGATTTTGTACTGGTTCTGATTCCCAACGCCTGGTCGTAAAGCCTCAATTATCAGTCAGTTGGTTTCTCCATGATAGGAGATAACTATTAATAATATTTAACTAAGACTTGAATAATGCTTTGTAACTTTTAAAATGCTTTCATATGCAGACTAATATCTTCATAATCACCCTTTGCAGTATTCTTCGTTCATTTTCCCCTCAGTTCATTGATCCCCAGTGGGATTAAGTTACCTTTCCATGATGACAATTAGAAACGAAGAGCCGGAACATGCTTCTCTCTCTGTGTAGCTGTGTCTGGGCTCCTTTCCTAACACCTCTATATTGCCTCTCTCCATCTCTGACCCCATTAGCATCACGTTTTCCCAGCACTTTCTCCAATCGGCTGCATCACAATTGCATCTCCTGGGCATAGATGCCCTGATAGGTGGGTATCAGTAAAGAGGAATACCTCAAAGCACTTTTTTTTTTTTTTAGCGAGTCAGTAACATCATCTTTGTGGATGGCCTCCTGCCTGCGTATTTGTTTCATGAGTGAGAGCATCTCTTTAGCTCTTATGCAAAATGAAAGGATCATTACGAACACCAATTTAAATTAGAGTAGGCAGAGTAAATCTGTAAAAGACCAAAAAAATTAATCACCTGTGGCAACTGTCATTTGAAGTTACCCTTCCCTCATTCCACTCCAGCTCATCCACATAAAAACAAAGAGAGATCATATTGTTTACTGGTATCAAACTGCAGAATTTGGCTTGCCTTAGGCACTGCTCTAGCCCAGAATCCAAGCCGCCACAAATATCAATTTGGAATGCAGCTTCAGCTCTAGTGGAAAAGCTGTCACAGGCAAGTCTAAAATACTGAGAGTGCTGAGCTACTGACATTGCTAAAGATGATCATGAAGACATTTATCCAGCCTCTCCTGCCTCCCCTTCGCCCAGCCCTTCAGAAGCTTATGTCAAGTGTGACAGGCTAGGTGATGAATGGGTAGAAAGTTGACAGGTGACGACAGGCGCCTGAGTAAGTGAAATCCTCTATCGTTAATTCTTGGGATTTTACCTTTCTGACACAATGAACGGATATTAGAATGTGTGACTAAATAAACCACAATGAGAAAAGTCATTCACTGAAAAAGAGAGTCCATAACAGAAAGCCATGCTCTCAGTTCGGTCAGGCTTCTTGATTACTGGACTTTTGGAATTCACTACATAATCAAGTATACGTTATTTAGAGCTAAGTGGGATGATTAGCAGAGTTGTTTCTCCCAGGAATATGTATCCGGCACACATAGCTCAAAGTCATGAGTCAGAAAAATCCCATTTCTCATAAATCTCTTCTAGACTAGACTAAAAAAGAAATCAGCTCATTGGAATTTTGATTAATGAGAAAAGGAGAAAGGTTGCAGGGTGAGTGCTTTGTTCTATTGATGTCCATGAAATGTTGGTGACTGCCTGACACATCCCAGTCCAAAGCAATTGAAAATCATTTTAACTTTGCTTTGTTTTGAGAGGCTTAGGGGTTATTGAATTGAGAGAAATTGGACTGAAACAAGTAATTTTTTTGACACAGGCCACTAAACAGCTTGGAGACCAAGAGCCTTAAGGCCCCAAGCAGGTCATTTAGTATAGAGTGGTGACTTTTTCAGAGGGTGCTCTCTTCTTGTATAAATAAACTGAGAAACAGAAGTCTTAGGGATCTTCCAAATTTCTTTACATGTCTTCATATTAGCAATTAGCAATTAATGGCAATGAGGTTTTTCCCTGTGCCTCTACATCACAGTTGGGATCATTATGGGCAAAGGAGGTGAAAAAGTTGTATCCCCTTCTTATAGTAGGGAGGAGAATTTCATGATTCAAGTTCAAAACTGTAAATTTCTATTCTAGGTAACATATCATGCTCTTTGAAGCCTCAAAGGAATTATATTTGACAGGATTTTTAAATATAGTAATACTGTGGTGGAGACTAAAAACAATTCTTAAATTGCTTCTCAACTTTTTAACGACAGTTTTATGACCATAGTGTTTTGTGTCATGCTTTTTTAAATTTAATTTGAAAATGTTCATTCTATTTAACATATATTTTCCATTACTGAAGTAAAAGTGCCCTGATAAAAGCAATTTTCAATTCTTTTCCTCTTTTCCCTAAAATTATATCACAACTTACTTGCTGATTCTTCTTGATTTAGGACATTTTATTTTTTTATAATTCCCTTAAATATTTTATTGCAATTATATTTAGAAGCTACATATGTTATGTTTTTTTTATTTGGGGGTATCCTGTAATGACCCTTCTTGAAAAGTATATTTTGTAATATCTTTAGTCCTTATAGATTTACATCCTTTTATAGTTAAATTTTTAAACAGTTATCTGTTTTTCTTACTTTTCTGTACCATCTTCTTGGGAAAACTATATTTTGTATTATATATGTTTCAATAATTAACACTGTATATTACAGTATATGTTATGGCGGTGAGATATCTTGTATATAGCTTTACAAAGTCATTAATACTCAATGAATTTTTGTTGCTACTTTTTTTATACCTGAACTTATTTTATACTTATTTTAATATGTGTCTTTTTAAATTCTGTTATTTCCAAATAATCATTGCCCTACTATTAAGGCAAGAAAGAATTTAAATCATTTGTCTCAGTTCATGCTTTTTTGTATCTTAAGGGAATTTTGATGATTCTCTTTATTCTGAGGTCAAATCTATACCCATGATGTCATAAACAGGTTCTAGATCTTCAAGTCTGGCCAAGAAAATTAATTACTCAGAACCTCAAGTTCCTTCTGGAAAATAAGCTTAATTATCTGTAGTGAGTCTTAAATAAGATGAAATATATCCAGTGTTTAAGAAATAGCATAGAAAGCCTTCACCAACGAGAAGTTATTACTTTTATTCTAGACTCCAGGGATGATTTACAGACTACAAAAAGAAATATCCCCTCTCAGATTAGTTTAAGTAGTTTTGTTATCTACTGATTTTGTTTTGGACATTCTTCATGGCACTGATGATAGGATAATCAGGAATTGTTTCTACTCTCAAGGAAAATCAGGAAATTGTTTCTACTCTCAAGGAATTGTTTCTACTCTCAAGTCTGTTTCAGACTACAGGAGAGAGAGAACACACATTCTAATGAATAATAACTCAATGCGATGTGTACTTTATAAAAGCATGTAACATAAAGAAGTGTATAGGAGAAGGAGTGATTCACCACTAATGGAGGCGGGGAAAATTGGAATAACAAGCTACTTATCATGAGCAAACTTGTTATGGGCAAGTTCGAGAAGAATGAATGTTTGTGCACCAGCTATCAAGGTGTGAAGAAGGGAAGAAAATTCCAGGTGCAGTAACGTCATATAAATAGGATATGTATAGTCATATAATATAAAGATTTTATATGTAACATAAAGCATTATAAAAATTCCAATAAAGCTTAGTCAAATGTGTGTATACGTTTTAAATATTAACAAAGAAATTTCATTGGTTTATCATGCATTTGAATTTATGTAAGCCTTTTTTAGCCTAGAGATAAACATGCTGACAGTAAAAAATGTAAAATCTGCACAGAAGAGTATAAAGTGTAAAATTAAGGTCACCTTTTACCATCAAAATATTGATCTTTGTTAAGATTTTTTCATGTAGCCTTCCAGAAGTATTCAATGAATATGAATATCTATATAAGGATTCACCCACTAGCAGTTTGAGGCAAGTCAGTCTTGGTTTTGAATGGACAATATGGTAGTTTAAAATTTTAAAACTAAATTTGAATGCATCTTAAGGTGAAATTCATACTACATTTTACCATTACCTTTTGTTCTTTTACTTAGCTACAGTACATATTGATGATACTTTCCTGGTCTTTGAAAGACAGCTATGGAGTTGTGACCTCTGAAGCAAACATGCACGATTAGTGTGTGTGTGTGTGTGTGTGTGTGTGTGTGTGTGTGTGTGTGTGCATTATAAAGAATTATGTTAAACTTCTATAGTCCACTTTGCTGTGTTTCTTCATAGTATGTAATGAATATTTTTCATATCAGACATAGAAATTTACATTATGCTTTTAAAATAATTACATAGTATCACTTTTTAAGGTTATATCATAATTTATTTAACCAGTTCCTGAATAATAAACTTTGTTTTTTTCCCCTTGCTATTATCACAGTGTTGGAAGAAAGATTCTGGACATATAAATTCACACATTTATATGAATGTATCTAAAGATAATGTATAGAAATGGATTTAATTGGAAGTATTAAGGATATTAATCATTTGTCTCTTCAATATGTTTTAAGTGATGGGTAAGAAGAAACACAGAGAAAAATGAAGAGAAGAAGAAAGGGTACATTAATGACAGGAAGTGTCCCAAACCTCACAAATTCAGGGTGTTTTGGCAAAGCTAGATTGAAATACACAGGTGGAATCTGAAGCCAAAGAGGCATCTCCCTTTATCACTACTGTCCACACCTCAGCACCACCCCATGAGAGTTTGATCTTGCCAACTTGGACGAGCAAGTAGCTAAATGCATGGTAATGGCAAGCCCATTGCAGAGATCTCACATGCCTTTTGTCTCTAGCCCTCAGTGATGAGCATATGGAGATTTGACCCAGGCCCACATGGACCTACTGATACCAAAGAACAGGCAGGTACTGGGGCTTAGGGAATTATGCTTCTAAGGGAAATACCTTATCTACTAATGATATTGTGTGTCTCTTTTTTTATTTTGATAGTTATCAATGAATTGCTTTCAAAAAGTTTGTAGCAATTTAAAATCAACTAAAAATCCTCAGCAATATTTGGTATTATTTAATATTTACCAATCTAACAGGCAAATAAGAGTTCCCTAATTGTTTAAAATTGCATCACTGTAAACATGGATAAAGTTGAGAAGTTTTTTTCCATAAGTTTATGGACCATTTATATATATATATATATATATATATATATATATATATATATATATATTACCTCTAAACTTTTATATACATAAGCTACCCATTTCTAGGAGTTAATATTTATTAAAGCAGCAATAAAATGCAATGAGATCTTGCCATTTGCAACAACATGGATGAACCTAGAAGGTATCATGCTAAGTGAAGTAAGTCAGAGAAAAACAAATACCATATGATTTACTTACACGTAGAAAAATCAAAAACAAATGAGTAAACGAACAAAAAAACCAGAATCAGACATAAGAATTCAGAGAACTGGTGATTCCCCGTGGTGGGGGGTTGAGGACTGGCCAAAATGGGTGGAGGAGAGTTGGAGATACAAGCTTCCAATTATGGAGTGAATAAGTCATGGGAATAAAAGACATAAGGAATATAGTCAATGACTATGATAGTTTCTGGTGACAGATGGTACGTTTGCTTGTGGTGAGCACGCGTAATGTATAGGCTCGTAGAATCATTATGTTGTACACCTGAAACTAATGCAACATCGCGTGTCAAGTATACTCATATAAAAAAGAGTAAGTGTATCATCAAGAATAAAACACAGACTAGACAGATAATTGTAGTAGGTCTTGAGTTTTCCTACAAAATGATAACCAAATGAAATTTCATTAGATATTCCATAGAGATAGGAACATAGGAGAAAAACATCACACACTCCTTAGTTCACTGGTATTGAGTAAAATCCTCACATAGTAAAATCTATCTCCTTTAGTAAAATTGAATTTCATAAACGTGAGTGTTTGGAGTAAATGGAATAAAATGAAATGGAGCAATCTTCCAAAAATCTCTGCTCCATTTCAAATATTATTTGTTATATGGAAATTTATGTTGTTTTCTGGCTATCCAGTTTTCTCAATACTGTAGTGAATAATCCAAACATTTTCCACTGATTTAAATGCCATCTTAGTTAGACACTAAGTTTCCATATAAATTTGGAGACCTTTTTTAAAAAAATTATTAATTGACTTCACTGGTTATTTCTCTGCCTGTATCTTACAGATACAGTGATGTAACTTTATTTTAGAACTGGTAATATCTTCCTCTTAAGTCTTTTTCTTTTGTTTTTTTTTCTCACCTCTTTGTTTTTCCATATGAAATATAAAAACCAATTCCAAAGAGAGTTGATAATAATTAAATAAATTTTAAGACATCATTAAAAACTTCACAGCATTGAGACTTCATACCCAAAAAAGGATTCTTTGTGTTTTGACTTTCTTAAAGGAAATCTTGTGCACGTTTATATATATATATATTTTTTTTTAATTTAGGTTCTGGAGCTCCTGGGTGGCTCATTCGGTTGAGCGTCCGACTTTGGCTCAGATCATGATCTCACGGTTTGTGGGTTTGAGCCCCACATCAGGCTCTGTGCTGACAGCTCGGAGCCTGGAGCCTGCTTCAGATTCTGTGTCTCCCTCTCTCTCTGCCCCTCCCTCGCTCACACTCTGTCTCTTTCTCTCTCAAAAATAAATAAATATTTAAAAATATGTAAATTCTAAAAGATTTGGTAATTAAGAATGAGTTTGATTAGACGGTCATTCTTCTTTTGCTCTTGTTACAACAATGTAATCAATTTAATCAATATCAAATTGATCTATTCAAATGTTTGATCTTGTGGTCGATAGGAAAACTACCCCTAGCAGTAGGAAAAAAGGTGGAGTCATATTATTTTCAATTTGTAAAAATATCCCAGTTGCTCACAGCAGATACTTATCATCATAAGAAGTAATAATTTCCATTAATATTACATATATAGATTTAAAGTGCTTTTTTCAAACAACTCTTTTGGTTCCGAAATCATATATCACTGCAAGAAAGGTTTATTACTTCTAGGCTAGAAACGAGGCAATTAAAACACTAAGAGTCAAAGTAATCAAGGAAACAGGGTTATTATATAAATAGTTATTACAATCCACTTATTCCACTGCCTTCTCCACTGTGCTCTATTGTAATCTGCATGGCATTTAGAATGTTAATTACGCTTTAAAATGTTCTAGACATATAGATAAATAAATACATATCCCACGTTAGGAAGATACAATAGTTTATTTAAAAAGTAATAGATTTTCATAACAACCCTTTATAAATTATTTGATACTAAGACATAACATTAGATCACAAAGAATTGCTAAGAATGTTAAATAAGTATAAACATTAATAACTGTGATAACTAGGGTTGTTACATAAACAGCATTTCAAAGCTATTATATAAAATGAATTTTCAGCTATTAAAGGATATGGCAAAAACTCTGGGCTTAAAAAATAAGTGTATGAAAACTAAGTGGGCTACTTAGGAACTAGACAAAGCCAATAGTTTTACCTAAAATGACTAGAAAAACATACCAAATATCCTATGTCTCTCATTAATTTTATTTTAAGAAAATACTTATTCTCTTAAATGAAAAAAAAACAAATCAAAAAATAATTTTCTGGTTAAAATGCAATGTGATTCACTGAGTAATGTTTATCTCAATGATAAAATACTTTAAAAAGTTCTTTAAAGGAGATTTTATTTTTTCTAAGCAAAATAATTCTCATTATTTTTGCTTTTATTTCCCTTGCCTCAGGAGACATATCTAGGAAAAAGTTGCTATGGCTTATATCAAAGAAGTTACTGCCTGTGTTTTCTTCTAGGAGTTTTATGGTTTCAGGTATCACATTTTGGTCTTTCATCCATTTTGAATTTATTTTGGGGGGGGGTATGGTGTAAGTACGTGGTCCAGTTTCATTCCTCTGTCTGTCACTGTCCAGTTTTCCCAACACTATATGTTGAAGATATTGTCTTTTTTTCCCATTGAATATTCTTTCCTTATAATCCATATATGGATTCGTTTACCATATACTTGTGGATTCATTTCTGGGTTTTCCATTCTGTTCTATTGACCTATGTGTCTATTTTTGTGCCAGCGCCATACTGTTTTGACTAGTACACCATTGTAATATAACTTGAAATCTGGAATTGTGATGCCTCCAACTTTGCTTTTCTTTCTCAAGATTGCCTTGGTTATTTGGGGTCTTTGGTGGTTATATACAAATTTTAGGACTGTTTGTTCTAGTTATCTGAAAAGTGCTGTTTTGATAGGGACTGTATTAAATGTGCAGATTGCTTTGGTCAGTATCCATTAGCACGGAATGTTTTTCCATTTCTTTGTGTTGTCTTGAATTTCACTCATCAGTTTTTTAGAGTTTTCAGAGTATAGGTCTTTCACCTCTTTGGTGCCTTTTGTTCCTAGATATCTTATTATTTAGGGTGTAATTATAAATGGGATTGTTTTCTTTTTAATTTCTCTTTATGATGGTTCATTATTGATGTATAGAAAGGAAAGTAATATAACAGTGTAAGTTAAATAACTAGAATTAAAAACTTAAAAAAATTTCATTATATAACATTTTACTCCCCATAGGGGTCTATCTCAGTGGAGCTTGCTGAAAGTCAATGGAGAATTTAAGAACATTTACTATAAAAACAATTTTAAAGTATGAATCTAGTCTATAATGGAATTGTAACTATATGTTTCTTTCTTTGGGTATATAAGTAAATCTATCTCAGTAAGACAGAATAAAATGTTTGATAGTTTTCCAAAGAATCAAAATATTGCACCAGAAAAATCTCAGAATAAAATTTGAATATATGGTATAGCTTGATGTTGATTTAATGGAACCTATTCATGATGGAAGGGAAGGAGAAAGATACATAAATTTCCCATACTAAAATCATCTTTCAACTTAAATTCATCTTAGGATATCAATAACAAAAAGCAGAATTGCCTGTTTGAACATAGTTCTAAAGAAAACATTAAGTGTTTAAATTTCAAATCAAATTTGCATAAAATTATAAAGGGGAACAGATTAATGAATAAATACATAAAATTCAAAATTAAACCATCTACAAATAACCTAGTTCTATATGTTACTAACATCATTCCAAAATTGACTCCACATACACATGTAGATTTTTTAATTGTAATAATTATACTATAATGCTATTTAATAAAATATATCCTTTATTTTTATTTTAATTAACAAAAAACACCTTAGGTGAACCTGAAGAAGATTAGAATGACAAACATCAATGTTAATTAGTGTTTTCTATGTCAAGAGATACAGTTTCTAAAAGACCCTTTTAATATTACCAAGACTGATTCTGTCTTGTAATGGTTTTCTTAATAGGGTTTTAACTACTTTTATTACAGAATTTCTTGAATATTGCTAAAAGAAATAACATGATTGCTTTTATCTTCTCTCCCTCTTCCATTTAATTTATTTGCCATTCTATTGCTTAAATTATTAATATTTTATTAAAGTATGTAATATTGACCATGTGTTCCACCACCGTTATTCCTTAGTAATTCAATCATCTTAATATTTAATATTTATTGCTGTTAATTTTTACCAATCTGTGTTGCATATCACATCTTATTTTCAATTAAATTTTTACTTTGAGATAATGATAGATCCACATGCAATAAGAAATAATACAGAAAAAATCCCATGCATCCTTTTCCCAGTTCCCCTAAATGGTAGCATCTTGAAAGCCCATAGCATGACAATACTGATAAATATTGATAAAGGCAAGACACATAACTTGTCTATCATCTGAATTTTTTCTCATGCGGCCCTTTTATAGCCACAACCAATTCCTTTGTGCTTCCATTCCTCTTTTGATATCTGGCCACCAGTTATTCTCTGTTTCTATAATTTTATGTCAAGAACGCTATATAAAAGGAAACATGCAATACTTAACTTGTTAAAAATTTCCTGTTTTTCACTCAGCATAATTCTCTGGAGATTCATCTAAGTAGTTGTATGTATCAACAATTTTTTTTTTTTTATTGCTGAGTATGAGTCCATCGTATGGATGTACCACTGTGTGTCTAATTATTTGCTCATTGAAGGAAACTGGGTCACTTCCAGTTTGGCATGGACTGAGCTGTCATGAACAAGTTTGTGTACAGGTTGTTGTGTGAACACAACTTCTCATTTCTCTGGGATGAAAGACCAAGAGTGCAATTGCAGGGTCACATAGTAGTTACATATGTGGTTTATTAAGACATTAACAAACTCTTTTCAGACTAGCAGACCATTTTACATTTCCACTGGCAATGTATGAGTGACAGAGTTTCTCTATATCCTCACAAGCATTTCTTAAACATTTTTTTTTCAACGTTTATTTATTTTTGGGACAGAGAGAGACAGAGCATGAACGGGGGAGGGGCAGAGAGAGAAGGAGACACAGAATCGGAAACAGGCTCCAGGCTCTGAGCCATCAGCCCAGAGCCTGACGCGGGGCTCGAACTCACGGACCGCGAGATCGTGACCTGGCTGAAGTCGGACGCTTAACCGACTGCGCCACCCAGGCGCCCCTCCTCACAAGCATTTCTTATTGTCATTATATTTTACTTGAGAAATTCTAGTAGGCACAGAGTAATACATAATTATTTTAAATTTGCATTTTTCTAATGAATAATAATGTTGAATATCTTTTTATGTGTTTTTTGCCATCTGTATATCCTCTTTAGTGAAATGTTCTGTCATTTATTTTGCCCAGTTTCTAAGTGGATTGTCTGTTTTCTACTGTCAAGTTTTCAGAGTTCTTTCTTTTTTGCTTATTTATTTATTTATTTTGAGAGAGAAGGAGCACATGTGCGCACACGAGAAGGTGAGGGGCAGAGAGAGGAAGCGAGAGAGCTCCAAACAGACTCCATGCTCCGAGCGCAGAGCCCAGCATGGGGCTTGATTCCATGAACCAGAGATTGTGACCTGAGCCAAAATCAAGACTTGGATGCTGAATCAACTGAGCCACCCAGGCGACCCTCAGAGTTCTGTATATATCTTTGATGGTGGTCCTGAGTCAGAGATATGACTTGGAATATTTTCTACCAGTCCATAGCTTGTTTTTCATCTCTAAACACCACCTTTCTCAGAGTAAAAGTATTTAATTTTAATGATATCCATTTTATCAATTTTCCCTTTTATGGGTTATGCTTTTGGTATCAATTTATGTTTTTTTCTAGATATAGATCATGAATATTTTCCCCTGCAGTTTTCTTCTAAAAGTTTTCTAGTTTTAGGGGCACCTGGGTGGCTCAGTCGGTTGAGCCTCCAACTTCAGCTCAGGTCACAATCTCACAGTTCGTGAGTTCGAGCCCCGCGTCAGGCTGTGTGCAGACAGCTTGGAGCCTGGAGCCTGCTTCGGATTCTGTGTCTCCCTCTCTCTCTCTGCCCCTGCCCAGCTTGCACTCTGTCTTTCCCTATTTCAAAAATAAACATTAAAATTAAAAAAAATAAAATAAAATAAAAAATAAAAGTTTTCTAGTTTTACATTTCACATTTAAGTGTATGATTCATAATTGAGATAATTTTTATATAAGGCTGAGATTTATTTTATTTTTCCTATGAATGTCCAATTTCTCCAGCACTATTTATTAAGAAGCTTATTCCTCCACTGAATTCCTTTATTACCTTCATCAAAAATCAGTTGGACATATTTATTTCGGTTTATTTCAGTATTCTCTCATGTTTCACTGATACATGCCTATCACTCCACCATTAACACATAATTTTTACTGTAGCTATATAATAAAAATTGAAACTGGGTAGATTGATTTATCTCATTTAATTTTTTTTCCAAGATTGCTTTAATAAATCAAATTCCTTTGGCTTCTGTTAAAAGTTTTGAGTAATCTTATCTATAACTACAAAGGATTGGGATTTTCCTAGGTATTGTATTAAGTCTGTATATCAGTTTGGGAGGAATTAGCATGTTTATTATGTTGAGGCTTCTAATCCAAAAACAGAGTATGTTTCTCCATTTATTTTGATATTCTTTTATCAGCATTTTGTTTTCTTGCCCAAATTATTCCACCTTTGGCCACTGGGGACTCTGGTTCTTGTTCCTTTGATATAGCCCCATCATTGTGTGTGTGTGTGTGTGTGTGTGCGCGCGCGCGCATGCATGTATTTATAACTTCCTTACTTTTATTTTATTTTTTTGAGTTTACTTTTCTTTAGTAATCTCTAGGGGGGACTCAGAGTCATGACTCCAAGAACAAAGTCACGTGCTGCTCTGATTGAGGCAGCCAGGCACCGCAACTTCCTTACTTTTAGACACAAGTTGTTCCATGGCCATCTTGTACATGTCCTGCTCCAGACCCAGAATCAACCATCTATGCAAGGATCCCGGGTTCCTTAAATTGGAGAATTGTATTAGTAACCAATATGTGGTTACTCAGTTTGCTTGTAGCTACTTGTTTTGTTGCTTCTCTGCCCTTTTAGTTGACAGAGTAAGGAAATACATGTGTATATATTTACCCTGTATATATGCGTGAGTTAAATATTTATATGTTTATCCATTTCTATTTATATTAAAATAAACTACCTCCTACTGTTTTTTCCACTTTAATCCATTAATTAAAGTACATGGATCTTTTTAGCCTTTTGCCTTAATCAGTAACCTACCACATCAAATGAAAACCTGATTTCCATTTCTATCAGCCATTTTTATATTTGTTCAATTCCCGTTAAGATAAACAATGATTCCAAACTTGTAACTTTATACCTCTATAGGAAACAACTTTACTAGTGGTTCTTATTTACTGTGACCTTTGTTTTTAATCTCATAGTAATCCAAAGTTACTTAGGTCAGCCGAATTTTCTCATAGTCTTTTCCATGAGATGTTTTATACATTTGTGATAAAATTGGTGTCTTTTGTCACAGTCTGAATTCTATAATGGGATCTCCTGATCTGATCTTCTAGCCTGTATTTTATATGAGAGCCTTCAGGCAAGCATCAGAGAGAGGTAAAAACCTGTTTGATGTTGAAACTGCTAGGCTATGGTTAATTTATTACAGTAAACTGATGATATCAGAATGGACTAGTGTACAATTTTCTGTTGTAATACAAATAATACATAACTATTTTATAAGGACCTGGTAAAAGTTTGCCCAAAGGACAATACTATTAGGGGTGCTTGGGTAGTTTAGTCAGTTAAGTGTCTTACTTTTGATTTTGGCTTAGGTCATGATCTCATGGTTCATGAGTTTGAGTCCAATAGTATCAGCATAGAGCCTGCTAAGGATTCTCTCTCTCTCTCTCTCTCTCTCTCTCCATTTCTTTCTTCTCCTTTTCCCCCTGCCCCCGCCACTTGCTCTGTCTATATTTCTTGAAATGAATAAATAAACTTAATTTTTTTTAAATTAAACCTATTTCTTACCTTTTTTTACTGACTTGCCCATTGCAAATAAGGAAAATGAAATTATATTTCCCTAAACCATGTACAACTTGAAATAAAATCCAGGTTTTGTCATTCACTATGCTCTCTCATATTCTAGGTAAATTGAGACTTTATCTTTGGTCAAACTATCTCTCCTTTTCCTTGAAAAAAAATCACCCAGTTACAATATATAAATAGTTGTGTTTTTCTACCACTATTGCTGTTAGGATATCCTCAATCACTATTACCTATTAATTTTAAAATTTTTTAATGTTTATTTATTTTTGAGAGAGAGAGACAGTGAGTGAGTGGGGGAGGAGTAGAGAGAGAGGGAGTCACAGAATCCAAAGCAGGGTCTGGGCTTTGAGCTGTCAGCACAGAGCCCAATGAGGAACTTGAACCCACAAACCGTGAAATCATGACCTGAGCCAAAGTCGGACACTTAACCAACTGAGCCACTGAGGCGCCCCACTATTACTTATAATTTTAACAAATAACTTTCAACTTCTATTTCATGGATAAAAATGGAGGATATGAGGTAAGGACTACTTGTCCTCTATAAGCATTTTAGCAGATGTGAGAATATTACAATAGAGGTGAAACATTTTCTAGTCATATCCTTCCCTTTTATAACTTCTTGAAGTGTCAAAAATATGTCAGTTTATTGACACCTCTCAAGGATATAGCCCTGCATAGCACACAAAAATAAGAAGCAAACATTTACGAACTTTTGTCTGAATCTGTTTTTGTAAATAGTTTTATTTAACAGGGCCGTACTCATTCCTTTTCACCTTGACTGTGGTTGCTTTTGCACCACTACTCACATTTAAGTAATTGCAACAGAGACCCTACTCCCTGAAAAGCAATAAATGTTTACTATCTGGCACTTTACAGAAAAGTTGGCCAACTCTTCATTTAGGTATCAAAGGATTTTAAGTGTGTTAATTCAATTATCCCAAGGTTTTACATTATTACCTATGAATCTTAGAAATTATGTTCAGGAAGATAATGTAGTCAGTTCTATTCCAACACTTATTCTGAAAACATGGATTTGTTCCAATACATTTGATATATTAGGGAAAAATTTGAGCATACTGCAAATTTTGCTTTTGTTTCTGCACAATTTATTCTGCAAGAAACACTACCTGAAAACAGAAAAAAATTGCACCCAGGTGAACTGACCTGCATGGAAATACAAATACATACACACATGCCTCAAATATCTCCCAGCCACCTCTGTTTACTGTGGTGTGTGAGGCACACTTCCCCAGTTGGTGTTACACCTTTCCATCCGACTCCACATAATCCTCCTTCTACCAATTCATAATAATCAGAAGCTGCAATCCCTTTCACGCCCACTTCCTTAAGAAAACTTCTGGAAAGGAAAAAGTGCCAAAATTATTGTAATATTTATGCATCTCTCAATCGTTCCATATGTAAAAAACAGTGCTGTTAATTTAATGGGTTCTTACGTGTGTGTGTGTGTGTGTGTGTGTGTGTTACTAGCAAAGTTTCTGAGTATTACACCTTAACTTCATTTTTTTCTCATAAGCCTTGTGGTTTTTGTGTGATTTTTGCATAGCACCATAATTTATAGGAATACATATGTTCCATTATAGCAAACTGACTGTATCTATACCTCTGTGTCTCTGTCATCTATCTGTATCATCTATCTATCTATCTATCTGTCTATCTATCTATCATCTATCTGATTTCTTACAGAGAATTCAAGTATCACTGGGAATGGATGGCATTGGCTAGAAGCAAGCATGAGGGTTATAGTTGCTCTTTACTTGATCTGCCTGGTGATCACACAGAGGTGTATACATGTGGACAAGTCAATCCACTTGTACACTTGAAATGTGTAAATTTTATTGAATGTAAAATAAGTAAACTACATCTCAATAAAACATGTCCCAAATCAAACAAGGATCATCAGATAAAATAGCATATTTTAAATGAAATTTTATGAAACTGTGACAGAAAATATTTTTCCACCCAAATTATTTTAGCATTTTGTTTAGACATGTTGGGCATATCCTTTGTTTACATTCATTACAATCTCTTGGGGCTTAGTTGGTGCCCTTTCGTATAAAATAGCAAAATCATTGAGTGAAAGTTATTCTATATATTTTAATAATTGTTTAAAGCAGAGCTTTGTCCAGGATGTGCCCACAACACCCTTTATGAAATTGAACTGTATTGAATAGAGGGAGCAGGCATGTATATCATTTCCAATGAATATCATTTCTAGCAGTTATAAGAGCATATTTTCATATAGTATCATTACGTTCCTGTAAAGATCCAGGTAAGCAGGTATTAATGTAAATATTACTGACAAAATTATTTGCCTTATATTGTACCTAAAAATATTGTGGTGAAGATATAAATCCAATAGCTAAAATTATTCTTTTTAAATGATTAAACATAAAAAATAGTGTATCCAAGTGTTATAACATACAATGGATTCATATACTGTTCATATTATTGGATCTTTAATTCACTAAGGCAATTTTTTCAATAATATTCAAGAAAATGTTATATTAAAGGCAGATTTCAAATTAAGAAGTAATTAGAAGAACCTGATATTCTAGAAATGCTTATTAAAACTCTCCAAATGACCTAACATGAATGGAGACTGAGATGGATTCTCATGAGGCTCTAATGTTTATTCTAACGTTTATACATCTTTCGTTATCTCCCAAGGCGATCAAAATTCCATGGAAGCCAAAATCCATTTCATGGTTTGAACTTTCCAAAAGAATTCTAGTAATACCTTAGTGAATTAACTTCTGGGACATTTTGGACATTGAGACTGTGGTATTAATAATACTACTGAAGATAAATATTTTTAAAATTTCCTATTATAATCATAAATTTTTAAATTTATACATTTTTAAAGAAATTCTCAAATGTTGGATATTCCTAATTATTGAAGTGCCAATTTCTAACCAATGTGTTTTTCAACATGGTCATCTTTCTACTCGTATCATTGTGAAGATGTAAAATCAGTTTCTTATGAACTGTTTCATGGAAGCCAACTGCAGGCATTGCCCCATACCCTGAAAACAGTCTCTAAAAAAATCTGAACTGAGATTTTGCACTCTTTTGTCAAACTCAAAAGACAATAAGCACAGAATATTTTTGTGAAAATAGTTCTTACTTGAGCTAACTATGCCTTAAATTACTTAATTAAGGAAGCATGGTTTCTTTTGTGCACAGCATGTTTAAACTGATTATTTAATCAGTTGTCTCTTTTTCGTTCTGATTACAAATCAAAAAAGAAAGAAAGAAAGAAAGAAAAAACGAAAGAAAGAAAGAAAAAGGAAAGGAAAAGGAGCCAGTCTTCTTATCAGCATTGATTTTATTTTGTGTTCAGTGCATGCATTTAAAGAATTAAAAGCCATAAGTCCGTCTACGTTGTTGATCACTTTAGTAGTTTATTTAGGTAAATTATTATCAGGACTATAGGTGTTAGCAGGCCTAACAAGCATAAAAGTAGATTGAATTAGTTTTCCAATTTTAGAGAAAGAAATTTTTAAGCTTGGTAATTTTCTACTGATTAAAGAATATGGAAACAAACTTCAAATTAAATGTATAGTTTTGCTTAGTGAAAGAGGAATTCTTAGTAACTACTCTTCAGAGGTGACTGATTTTTGTGTAGAAGTGTGTATATGTATTTTCGGTTAAAAAGAAAAAAATAGGTTCTCAATCAATTTGGGTGTATATTTCTTGGGGTTCCAAATACCACAGAGTCCAATAAATAGTGTAAAAAATAATTTGTATATAGTGTAAAAAATAGTGTAAAAAATTATTTGAAATATATCCCATGATTTAAAACAATGAATAGAAAATTATATCAAATACAAGATTTTTAAAATGTGTTGTGGCTAGAACCATATATTGTTTCCTTTTAGTATTCCAGGTTCATGAAAAACACACAAAAAAATGGTCCTGATTTATAGCTTATAGTCAAATTATTTATATGATGGAGTCAATGAAAGCTCAGAATTTATTAGAATGTAGTGATTTTATTTTGCTTCAATCCAACAGATTATGCTTCTGATTGTTTCATTTCCCATCTAGGAATTAAATAATTGAGTATAATATTTAATATAATAAAATAATATTTTACATAGTAAATATAAATAGTATAATGACATATCACTGTAGAAGGTGTCAGGCAAGGTGACTCAAGTATACTGCTTAAGAAAATGACCACATATGCTACGTATAGATTGCCTGTAAAGAGAAAAACTGAAATACATGAAATTTTGGACACTAAAATTATACTGGGACAATTTGTAGTTTGTTCGATAAGTTAGAAGAATTGTCAAGTTCTCTTGTACTTTATGGGCACTTTCAGGAAAATGAAATAGCAAAAATAAACACTTTTGTTAAAATTGCTAGACAAATCGGCATTGGTTGAACAGCATTTCTTAGATGCCACTGTTGGTAGACGGTGGGCTGGGGAGCGGCACTGAATAGTAGGTGTGGCAAATATTTTACAGAGAGCCCAGTGGCATAAAAAAAAAGTAAAGGGCCACTTGCCAGAAATCAGTAACATACCTTTTCCTTACTGGAGACTCTACATCTGTATATCTCAGATTAGGTCAATTATTCTTTTGGGTTTAGCTTCTCGACAAATGCAATAACATCACAATTGAAATAAAATAAAAGAATGTTTTCTTGTTTCATCTGCTTCCTATTCCAGGTCTTCTTTCAGCTACACTTTTAACTTTTTTTTTTAAAGGCCAAAATTAAGAAAAATACTCAAAATTTCTAAAAGTGCGTGTTCTTACTGACTCTAATAAATACTGTAAGAAAACAAAACCTCTGTTTATATATTATGATATATACGGAATTTACTTGCATTGCCCTCGTAAATGTTAACACAAAGAGGAAAGGATCATTTGGTCAAATGGTGTAGATAGTAATCACATTCCATTTTGAAAATAGAAACTTTTAAACTGACAGTCGAGCTCATATTTAGTGTTCTTAGACAACTAATTTGTTAATGGCAAAATTTATAAAAGGAAATCAAATTTTTGAATAGGAGAGACATGTGAATTAATATAATTTGTCTCATGCAACAGATGGATGATATGTGAAAGCAGAAAACAAATCTAATTTACTCAATGATCAAAGGATAATGCAGAAAACACTCCACCAAAAACCAAGGAATAAATCCAACGAAATAAAATACAATCTATCAGCTGATGAACATTAATAACAAAACCTGACCCTGGAAAAATCACGGACAGAACTTTCTTGACTTCTGAAGGGTCTGTTGACACAGGACTGTATATATTACCCCTAAACATTTTTAAGTGTTCCTGAGTGCCCGGCACAGAAAGAAAGAACCTAAGGACAAAAGCAGTGTCCTCAGTAAATTGGAATAAGAATGAGCTTTTTCTTTCTCTAATTTTATTTATTTTTTAATCTTTATTTTTGAGAGAGACACAGCGCGTGAGCAGGGGAGGAGCAGAGAGAGAGGGAGACACAGAATCCGAAACAGTCTCCGGGCTCTGAGCTGTCAGCACAGAGCCCGATGGGGGCTCAAACTCATGAACCGTGAGATCATGATCTGAACCGAAATGGGACGCTCTACCGACTGAGCCACCCAGGCGCCACCGCCTTTCTCTAATTTTAAAGAAATAATTTTCACTATAATATTGATTTACGGAGAGATCTACAATTTATCCAGGAAATGATCTTGAATAAAAGATGTGTCGAGTCCATGTTCCTTCTATTTAAGCCAATACACCATTTATTTGTCCTACCAGCTAGACACTAGAAGGAAATCGACATGTTTACATAAATCTGTTCATTTTCAACATTGGAAAAATTATAAAAAATTACTTTGAGCATTTTATCAATCAGTAACCCTAGAAATCATATCTGATATTAGGAAGGGAAAAAATGAGAAACAGGGGTTTTGAGTAGAGATGAAGTGTGTGTGTTTATGCGTATGTGTGCGTGTGTGTGTATGCTCCTGTTTTTATTGACATAATGCCATGCTGCTTTAATCATCTCATAAAATTTTACATATTTCACAATGGCTCTGATGTCAAAATAAAGTAAAATACGTTACAGTACTGAGAAACCTACCAAGGTCTAAATGTCTAGAATGGATCTTTTTTCATGATTTGGCTTTTAAACGTGTATTGGCTGCTGCTACATCCACTCATACGTTTTTAGAGGGGCTTCCGCGTCTCTGAGTGCCCTTTCCCTCATGTCTCTGCCTTGGCCATTTCTATTAAATCATGCCAATCTCTTGTCTACAATGAATGCCCCATTATTCAGTAATTGAATGTTTACGATGAGTTGTAATCCCGTACTGCAACGAAGTAAAGTAGCTCTTGTTTTGATGAAGTCCCAGTTTTCATGCCAGAGACCCTGGATACCAGTAGCAGAAGCCCTGATTCACAACTCTTCACCATTTGGGGCCCATTATATATACTTTTTGAGTTTCTGACCTACTTTCATATCCCATGGGCTGTTTGTATTTGGTATGTCATCTTCTGCTTTTGCCTGTCTCTGGAATCTTTTATTATTATTATTATTATTATTATTATTATTATTATTCATCCTATTTGGCTCTCACTTTAACCCTCAGTCTGCTGCTTCCTTGTCACTGACAGGTCAGTGCTGATTGAAATGGAAGGTGGAGAGGTGCTACCATGAGAATCACTAAGTGTCACTTTTCAAAGAGACGGTTCTAGTTTGACAAAGGTTTGGCTACATTTCTCAGGCTTGAGATTGGTGTTAACAAGTCTTCTTTCCTATAGTGGGGCCATAAGTAGAGAAATTTTCTCTTTTCTCTTCATTTATGCATCTAGCCTTAACATGTCTTTCCTGATGACTCAAGGGAACATTTGTGAATCTAACAGAAATCACTGAGATGCATTCTGTCATAAAAGGTGGAATCTTAAATAGTCATTATTTATGTAATAATTCATAGTATTTATAGAGTCTTGGATTTTCTCCCACCGGATCCTGGTTTATCCATTCCAAATTCATGAAAGAGTGATAATCAATCTCTCTCACACTCTCTGTCACTCCATTTCTATGTATCTACATCTGCATTAGTCTCTTATTTGAAATCCATTTTGACTCTTATGTGACTTTTAGATCATAAATTCCCGTAGCAGCCACCAACTAAATTAGTACTGACTTCTTTGAATACAATTCAAAAAATATATTTCAGTTTTTAGTATCTAGCAAGAGACTTCATATTTTAGTAGAGAACTACTAAATATATTTAGTATTTTAGTAGAGAACTATGCTTGTTCATAGTATCTATGATAGATATTGAGCTGTGGTTAGCTTTGTCTAGTCAAAAGATCTTGATGATATATATACTTATATGATGTGGGTTAATTATTTGTCACTCCAATTTTATAACTTAAAGACAATAAATCATCAAAGTCTAAAGCAGAGTGAATTATCCCTATACAATTTCCCAGCCAATCATTAAAATTCAAAACATTATTACCATGAAAAGCACCTCATAATATTCAAACTACAGACTACTTAAAACATAAGCCAAAATTTAATGAGAAAATGGATTGCAGTCAACAGTATTTTCAAACTGAGCCTTCATGGTCATCACAAACTCAAAAGAGGTTCATAATATGTGATTGAGTAGTGAAAAGTTCTTTATCCCATTACCAATCCCTTGAGGCAAATTAAAACAATTGGAAAAGAAACCCTGAAGCACTATAAATAATGTGTGTATATGTGTTCGGGAGTAAGGAGCCATCTAACGTGATTTTGTTGTGGTATATATTAGGGGTTTGCGTGGCAGATAAAGCCAGTTTAGATTCTGTGGTATTCACAGATTGTGAACCTTCATAAAATCAGTGGTGCAAGCAGCAGGCACCTCAAACGTTTCAAGGGAATTGGTGTACTTATCATAAAGCAGTCACAGATGATAATCTGAAAACTCTAATTACAGGCTTATTGCAGTGTGAAATCTTCCACGTTGAAAATAATGCCACAGTATACATTCAGCTGGTATGCACAAATATCAATAAGAGTATCAATAGACGGAGCCTGTCCTCTTAATATTCCACATTCATAAAGATATTCAAAACAGCAATTCACCTTTTTCTGTGAGCGATAAGTATTTGTTGTTGTTGTTGTGGGCATAAGAAGCCATAGAAAAAGAGCTTATTTTAATTACAAACACGCATACGTTTCTTCGCTGTAGAAGTAGGTCACACGAGCACCTCAACGTGATCAAAAATTTTCATCCTATGGCTTGTTTCTTTCCTAACATGTGTTGGAACTCCTTGGCTACCATATGGGAGCCTGACATAAGCTGTGTTCAAACAAGCTGCACCTGTGTGCCTCTCCAGGCCGACGGTGCACGCTGCATGTGTTCATTTTCCAGAGATACAAATGGCGTGGAGGGAAGGGAGCGTCGCCTTTGGGTATTCATTATTCTGGTGATCACCTGGGAGTGGCCAATTTGAAACCACCTTGGCAGTAAGAAATCAAGGAGATTTGTGTAAGAGGGTGACGGCTGCAGGGCTCCATTCTTGCTGGATGTCATTTAACGTGGATGAACTGTAAGTGTCCAAAATGGGGGCGCTTATCATGGAGAAACAACTGGGTCTGTATGGCCACACAGAATGTTCAGTACAATATTGTTCAGCATAAAAAAGGCAGAAGGGCAGCAAGCAATGCAGAAAGTGACAAACCATTAAGCTAATCCTATAAAGATCTGGCCTGTCAGGCAGCACATTTCCTGAATACTTAGAAAGCATGAGAGAGGCTTATTAATGGTTCATCACAGTTCTTACACTGCTTACATGGCTAATATGCAAACACTGCCCTTTCTTAGTTGGGATTTTCAGCACATCAGGACGTCACTTCCATGGCTACTGTATTTTTTTTCCTCCTGGGTAATTGAAGCATTACCATAGAAGACAATGATTGATGATGTCTTTAAAGGTCTAAAAAAGCACAGGCTATTTTTGAAACTGTGCCATTTCTATATAAGGAGAGAAGAAGGAACGATCTGAATTCTACAGTCTGCTAGAGCACAGTAGCAAAGCGCTGAGGCTTATGTTGAATACAGGGCTACTTTCCTTTTTTTGTCGCCACTCTGCACCCTTTCCTTCCCCTTTTTGAATTAGTGCAGTGATGGGCTGGAGTTTGTCAGATGATCAGAGTGATTAGGCCATCCTGCTAGGAAAGTGTGACTCCACACCTCATCCCTGGGAGCCGCAAAGCTCTTCTCACCTTTGAAAGCCGCTGGAAGGAGTTGAAAACAAGACATGGCGGTGCTGGTGGGATGACCATCGTTTTGCATTTAGCACAACAGCTTTCTTTCTGGTATTTAATGTTCTTGGAAACCATTATCTTCTGCACATGCATACCTTCACCTACTGATGATTTGTCTTTTTCTTCTCTTTGGCTCCTTCAACCTTCTATGGGTGTTGATTCAATCCAATAAACATGTAGGGATGCTACATACTGAGCACATGAAACTATCCATTGATTTATAGTTTTATTCAATTCCTGGAAAAACTCAGTATTCTAAGATATGCACACATGGTTAACAAATTTCATTTTAAAATTACTGTTTTGTTTTCTTCTTTTTTCATCCTTGTACATACAATGTGTAAAGACACACAGAGGATTTATTCTTGAGGGACAGGAGAGCTGAAGGTGGAAACTAAGTATTGGTTTATGTCATTTCATTTCTATTCACTCAAAATTATTTCCAAAGACTGAAAAGGTAGGGTCTAGTTCTTTAAATCATTTGAACTGCTCCCCAGTATCTGCTTTAATAGATATTTAGTATTTGCCAAATAAGTAAAGTCATAAAACCTAATGCAAGCAATTAGAAGCAGGCTATTAAAACTGGTTTTTGTTTCTGTGTTTGTTTGTTTGTTTGTTTGCTTTGTGTTGTTTCCCTCAAAGCAGTTCTGGCCATGTGAATTTAAGCAAGTTACCTAAATTTTCCACAATTCAATCCTTCATCTATATAATAAAAATAATCAGTGGCTGGCAAATTGTTCAGAGTATTAAAAAAGAAAATATAGAGCACACAGTCCTCTCTTTGACTATGGAACTTCCTATAAACAAGAATGTTACATTTTATTTCGGAAGTATTTTTTGTTGGTTTACTATCCCATATTCTTCATGCATAGTAGAACAGGGATGTACCTAATAATATTACAAGTGAAAATTAGGATTCAGAAGAAGCAGATGAAGTCATTCCTGTTCGGCAGAGGAATCGAGGCAAGAGGGGATTAAGTAAATTGCCTAAAGTTGCATTAAAAAATAATGGGAGAGAGGAAAAACAGAGAGAAGAATAGTAGAAAAGAGTAGAGGACCAGGATGGAAATCCCAGTACCTTATCAGCTGGTCAGTTTTACATTTCCGGTTTGACCAGTACTTTCACAAGAAACGGGAAGGAAAATCTCCCTCTGAATCATACAATCCTTGTGTGTAGCTTCAAAACAAATAAGTTTAACATGTAATGTATCCAAAAATACCCCTTGGATTTCCCGTTTTCTTCCTCAGAATTGTCTCATGCTAATGCTCCTCATATTTTTCCAGTCTTCATACTATTAGCCAGGCCTTCTCTAGCTACATGCTTATTACTCATTTCAAAAACTGGTGTATGAGTTCATCTGGAATCTAATACCAGAAGTCAGTGCAAATCTTCTCTGACCTTCAGGAAAGCAAAGCTAACTAGAAAAAAGGTCTTCTCAGGCGCAAACCTAATTCAAATGCATACTTAAGTGATTATTGTAGATTCTTTAAGTTTCTGACAGTAGTGACTATGAGGATATTACCAGCAGATTCACATTAATCTCTCAATACATTTATTTTCCCATCCAGGCTCTAAACCCAAAATTAAATTTTTATATAATCCTAACCAAGCTGATATAATGCATTCTTTCCATTAATAGTTTTATTCAATTGTCAGTATATTATGCTTTACATGGCCATGGAAAGTTAATTTGATTCACTTGTGATGTGCTCTTAGGCTCTGAAGTTACAACGTAATGAGGTAGTTTCTCCTCTGCTTCAATGTATTTCACTGCAGGGTGGTCCTCTGGATACCTCAGGGCCCTTGTTAAAAATGCTTTATCTGTTCGCCTCATCCCCAGCATGGGCACATACCAAATGTGTCATTAAAACTTCAGAAAAGAAATGTTCATGCTACTGGGAAGGAGTCTCCAGGATGCCTTGGAAAGGAGAACAGTACGTATGACAATTGTTGTATACACTCCAAGCATCAAGATATTTTGGCCGCTTGGTGATATGTATTAGGATATAGCAAACTTCCTTAAAAGACCATCTCAGAGGTCTTTTAATGTCTAGTAATCGAATTTTTACAGTGGCAGGAATTGGCTGACTGCTAGAATCCATCACAAACAGAATAAGAATTAAGCCCGACATTCGAAAGAACTTTTTTAATTGATAGAAAGGATTAATGCATCACCAACTGTCTACGAATTCACTGCAAAATCTGGATATATCCAAAATATAATCATTGTTATGGGCTGAATTACATCCCTCCCAAATTTGTATGTCGAAGCCCAAACCCCATCCTGTACTTCAGGATGTAACTATATTTGGTGTTAGGGCCTTTAAAGAAGTAATTAAATAAAATGAAGCTGTAAGGGTGGACCCTAATCCAACCAACTGGTGTCTTTTCTTTTTTTAAATTTTTTCTAATGTTTGTTTATTTTTGAGAGAGCAAGCGAGCAAAAGAAGGGGAGGGGCAGAGAGAGAGAGGGAGACCCAAAAATCCGAAGCAGGCTCTACTCTCTGAGCTGTCAGCACAGAGCCCAGTGCAGGGCTCAAACTCATGAACTTTGAGATCGTGACAGGAGCTGAAGTGGGACACAACTGACTGAGCCACCCAGGTGCCCCCAGCTGTCTTTATAAAAGAGACTTTATAAAAAGTGTGTGTCTTTATAAAAAAGGGGACTAGGGGACACAAACAGACACCAAGGGTAGGTGTATACAGAGAGATGATCCTGTGAGGAAGCAGCAAGAGGGTGGCCATCTGCAAGCCAAAGAGAGGCCTCAGAAGAAACAACCTGCAGATGCCTTGACCTTGGCCTTCTAAACTTCAGCTTTGTAAGAAATACATTTTTGTTGTTTACATGAACCAGTCTGTTATGGCAGCCCTACCAAATCAATATAAGCAGAGACACAGATTTCTTTGTCAACATGTACATGAGTTGTTCAAATTTACCATATTCCTGAAACTGTAACACAGCCAATACGACAAACAGCAAATCTTTAATAGATAAACCTAATAGCTATTCATAAACCTTGATCTCTGTTTCATTTTGAATTGTTGTTGACCCTCGCATTTCTTTCTTTTTCTCTTTCTTTCTTTCTTTCTTTCTTTCTTTCTTTCTTTCTTTCTTTCTTTCTTTCTTTTCTTTCTTTTCTTTCTTTCTTTCTTTCTTTCTTTCTTTCTTTCTTTCTCTTTCTTTCTTCTTTCCTTTTTTCTTTCTTTCTTTCTTTCTTTCTTTCTTTCTTTCTTTCTTTCTTTCTTTCTTTCTTCTTTCTCCTTCCTTCCTTCCTTCCTCCCTCTCTCTCTCTCTCTTTCTTTCAATTATTTTCAGCCACTACTATGGAACACTAAATGGTTTTGCAAATTAGTTTTTACTGCAGACTTGATGACATTTTTTAATGAATTCAGTCTAAAATTACAGGGCAAAACAGTGCTTATATGCAAAATTCACATTGTTGTAAAGTCATTTTGACAACTAAAGTTTTGTTTTCTTTTGTTTTTATTGAACTATAATTAATATACAGTGTTATATTAGTTTCTAGTGTACAATATAATGATTTAACAATTCTGTACATTACTCAGTGCTCACCATGATAAGTGCAGTTACCATCTGTTGCAAAACAACGTTATTACCATCTTATTGATTATATTCCCCATTTTGTACTTTTCATTTTTGTTTTGAATTCTGTAACTAGTTTACACTTCTTAACCCTTTATCTATTTCACTCATGCCCTTCTCCTGCCTCTTCTTTGACAAGTATCAGTTTATTCTCTGTCTTTAAGAGTCTGAGGGGTTTTGTTTGTCTCTTTTTTCCATTGTTCATTTGTTGTACTTCTTAAATTCCACATGTCAGTGAAATCATATTGTCTTTCTTTCTCTGACTTATTTAACTGAGCTTTATACTTGTATGTTGTTGCAAATGACATGATCTTACTGTTTTTTATGGCTGAGTAATATTCCACTGTGTTTCTATTCCTTTCACTTCAAGATAAGATTTTCTCTATTTTCCAACTTTGTGCTGAATTTTTCACTTATTAGTTCCTCTCTTCAACTATTACACGTTGGTCTTTCTAGAACATTGCGTTTATATTTTTTATCTCCTTCCACATTCTCTATAAAGGAAATTTCATATACTACTACGTGTAAAACTATCAACTATATGTTTTAAAACTCCAACTCTAGGGGCATCTGGGTGGCTCAGTCAGTTAAGCGTATGACTCTTGATTTCGACTCAGGTCATGATCTCACTATTCATGGGTTCGAGCCCTGCATTGGGCTCTGGGCTGACATTGAGGAACCTGTTTTGAATTCTCTCTCTCCTTCTCTCTTTCTGTCCTTCCCCCACTATCCCTCTCTCTCTCTCTCTCTCTCTCTCTCTCAAAAATAAATAAACTTAAAAAAATAAAATAAAACCTCCAAATCTATGTCTCCATCCTCATTTTATTTTAAATTTCATGAAATATTCTCCTATAATTTTTGTCATGTGATATTTAAACATATGGCAGAATGCGTGTGATGGAAATATAAATAGTAAATTGTAATAGTAAACCAAATACTCATGAAAGCATACCTTCTCCAAAGATATATAGTATTCAGTTGAAGTCATGCTTTTCGGCAGTCCCATCCTCCTATTTTCCCATTTGAAGATAACCACTGCCCTAGATTTTGTTTATCATTGCCATGTGAATTAAAAAATAATTTAACCAGGGAGCTTGGGTGGATCAGTTGGTTAAGTGTCTGACTCTTGATTTTGGATCAGTTCATGTGTTTGAGCCCTGGATCAGCCTGCATACTAACAGTGCAGATTCTGCTTGGTATTCTCTATGTTCCTCCCTAACTTGCTCTCTCTTTCTCTCTCTCTTTCTCAAAAACAAATAAATAAATACACTTGGGGCGCTGGGTGGCTCAGTTGGTTAAGTGTCTGACTGTAGCTAAGGTCATTATCGCGTGCTCGGAGCCTGAAGCCTGCTTCAGATTGTGTCTCCCTCTCTCTCTGCCCCTCCCCCACTAGTACTCTGACTCTCTCTCTCTCTCTCAAAAATAAACTTTTAAAATTAATTTTAAACAACTAATTTTTAAATTAAATTTATTAATAAATATCTTTTTTAATTAATAAATTTAAAAATAAACTTTAAAAAATTAACCTACTTAGGGATTCCTAAATAACATATAAAATTGTTTTTTTATTTTTAATTATGAAATTATACTGGATATAGTCTTATGTTTGTTATGTTTCACTTCAAACTGAGTTTTTCCTAAGATTCATTGATGATGCATGTAATGGTAGTTTGCTATTTTCATGTCATTGTTATATTTTAAATTATTCATCCAATGAATATTTGGAACTACATACCTTGCACAAAAACAAACCAAAAATATACTAATCAAATCTACTGCTTTTGAAACTAAAACCTAAACGCTATCTAAAAATCTAAATTAACTTTTCCTTTTTTTCAGCATATAGTCAAGTAGCCACAAACCTTGCTAATTCAGTCTCCATAAAGTTATCCTCTCTTCACCTCTTCCCATGTCATGGTGTGAATCCAAGTTGTTAACAGTTTTTGATTGTCCATTGATTTAGCCTTGATTTCAACCCCATCCTTTTCCCCCAATAATCCAGGGAGAAAAACTTAAGCTTTAATGATTTGCTTTTGCTTAAAGGGTATATTTCAAACTCAAGATCTTAATGGTTAAATATGGATATTTTAGTTATCATTGTGAGAAATGCTACCACCATTTATGGTTCTTGGTTTTCAGAACCACACATTCAATATATGGGAGAAATAGCACCACACATTGGTTGCAGGATCAGAGCATATATAACGTGACATAAATAATACACAAAATTCTTAATGTGATTTCTCCTACCTAAAGATATGTCTGAAATACCAACAGTCCATTTTAGCATTCTGTAAGGCTGATTGCTTTTGGGAACTCAAGTCCACAGTAAGACTAGTGAATTTCTATGGACATCAGTGTGTTGCCTTACTTCTTTGGTGGTAAAATTAGTTTTGTTTTGCTTTTTTTGTTTTTAAGGGACATCATGATAGGATTTTATTATAGTGAATAAGATATTCAAGGAAGCCATTGTTGGTGCTGCTGTTATTAGCTTCGTGTCGAGGAAAGAATGTCTTTATCCACTCTAAGTGCTTATTTCAATGAAGACAAGATGCTAACTTCTCCATGATGGAAGGATCCAATGTAAATACCATGGCAAGTGGGGCAAAGTGGCTTCTCCTGAAGTATGGTGTTGTATTAGAAATTCAGGTTTGGTTCAGTTTTGACCAAGAAGTGGCTATATTCAGATTGGTCTTCAAAGAGGTTTATAACAGAGTCAAATATAATTTCTTATCTACCATGGCTACTTAGTTGTGTATACCTATTTATAAGCCTTGATGTGGTTTTCTGCCAAAACCCTGGGGACCCTGCTGTGATTCTCTTACTGAAACATCAACAGGCTCTACACAACGTTCAGGCACTTCCAGCAACATTAGATCTGCTGAGGTTGAAGAGCAAGAGGTAAAGTCATTGATATTACCACTTGGGCCAGTCAGAAAACCATCATGCTCTTTGGACTGCACTAAAACCTAGAAGAATATGGACCAGTTCATCAAGAAGTAGGTCTCTTACTTATTGGCAAAGTTACAAGGTATAGTACCTCGAACTTGTAACAGGGGCTATCCTGTTATGACTCAGACACCCGACCCTACAAATATCAGATACAAAATAGTATCTCCTATGTGAGTCTGTATGCATAAAGCTCAAAACCTGAAAAAATACATGGCGATTGAAATCAGGATAGTGTTTGGCTTTCAGGCAAATGGGCAGTAGAGAACGAGTGGGCACATAAGAGGCCTTGAGATTCTTATAATATTCTATTTTTTATATCATGTGCTAGTTGCAAAAGTGTGTTCACTTTTTGAAAACAGCATCAATAAGTTTACTTATGAGTAGTGCTTTCCTTTAAGTCTGTAATATTTTTATTTTTAAAAAAATCTCTAAAAAACTAGGTAGGACTCATTAAAGAACTAGAAAATGATGAGCTCCAGGCTAAACATACAGAATGAACACCCCAAGATACTCTCCCAAGCTAGCTCAAAGGGAGCTAACACTGCTTCTGCCTGGCAAATCCCAGAATCACCATGCAAAAATGATTTCTTGGGAAAATTCCCACCACAGCTTTTATTGCTGCTTATCAGTAGATAAGGGTCGTGCACAGAAGCCCACTTAAAAATCCCAGTCATGGGGGCACCTGGGTGGCTCTGTCGGTTAAGCGTTCGACACAGGCTCAGGTCATGAACTTGTGGTCAGGGTGTTCGAGTCCCGCGTCGGGCTCTGTGCTGACAGCTCAGAGCCTGGAGCTGGTTTGGATTCTGTGTCTGCCTCTCTCTCTGCCCCTGCCCTGCCCCGCTCACACTGTGCATAATAAATAAACATTAAAAAAGAGGGGTTTTTTTTTAAATCCTAGTCATATATGAAGTACACGATTTACAAAACCTGGGTCACATACTTTTTTCCTAGTTGTAAGAGAGACTGTGAAATGTAGTCTGTTTTGTTTTGTTTTGTTTAATTCTTCCTTGAAATGTGACAATCTATCAGAATGTACGAAAGGAGTATTAAAAGATGGAACTGTCATGAATGACAGATGATACTGCACCCATTTTGTGTTATTTATTTCAACATACTCTTCAGTCTCCAGACTGGCCTTATACTTTTATACCTCCAGGTTTAATCGTATTTCTGCTAATTGTATTGTGCTATTCTAACATCTTAGTTGAGAAAATTCCTAAAATATTTATAAGGACCACCTCTTCTATCACCTAACTTATGAATTCTACTCTGTCCCTACAAGGTAGAATGAGTTTTTCTTCCTTCTGTGATATCCCAGTATGACATCCACACAGTTCATGCCTCTCTTAGCATGTTGAGTAATGTTTATCTCCTACCTTAGGAAGTCCTTTCAGCAAGAAACTATGCATTATTGCTATCTGTTGTTTCCATATTTATGATTGCATCTGGTTTTCAAAATTCATTTGATAAGCATTTATTAAGTGCATTCTATTTGCCAGTCCCTGAGATAATATGAAAATAAAATCATGAAAGAAAAAAAAATTCTAACGCATAGGTCTTATATTCTAGATCATGAGACATAAATGCAAACAAGCAATTAAAATAATGTGAAAATATTAAAACAGCAGTACAAACAAAAGTTTATGGGAGCACAAACAGGAAGCACTGTTTATCATGAGAGTTTGATGTCAAAGAAGGTTTTACAAAGGTATTGGATAAATATTTATAGTAAGTGATTGAAATTGGTTAAAATACGTAATTTCTTCAGTTTCCAGAAAATTCCACTGCTCATTTTAAGTAAAATGAAAAAGAAATAAAATGAAAAAGAATATTTATCTACATCTATCAGCTTTAAACAATATAGTAACCTCGTAGATGGTAGATTGGGTTTCTTGTGTGGTATGGTTAGAGTACAAGGTGAATCACTTCCTCACTTCTTAAAACACAAAGACAGTTGAAATGTAAATAAATTTCAAACAAAAGGGTTTATTTATATTTATATTCTTTTTATATATTCACTTTGTGTGTGCATCTATGTGTACATATCTACATTTATCTGTCAATTTTTAACATATTTTAGAGTGTACATGTGTGAATATTTTGACATTAAGTAGTCTTTCTAAAATTAAAAAAATATTTTTATTTATTTTTGAGAGAGAGACAGAGACAGAGCACATGCAGGGGAGGGGCAGAGAAAGAGGGAGACACAGAATCTTAAGTACACTCCAGGCTCTGAGCTGTCAGCACAGAGCCTGACGTGGGGCTTGAACCTGTTAACTGCAAGATCATGACCTGAGTCAAAGATGTTCAACCGACTGAGACACCCAGGTGCCCCAAGTGGTCTTTCTGTAAAATAGATTCTACTTCTTTCAGTGATGGGCTAGGTGATTAAGACCAGCCCTCCAGCTTGTAACAAGTAAAAGAATTGAATGAAATAGTTTCAATAATTAGCTTAAGAGCACTGAAAGGTTAACAAGATACTGAGGCCAAAATCTTGGGGAAGAAACAGCAAAGTTGTTTGCACTTTAAAGGAGTTTGCCAATTAGTAAGAAAAAGCTGTGAAATTGAAATGTAATTTTGGTGGTCTCATTGGTTAGAAAGTGAAAATAAGAGCTTGAAGGTGATGGAAGTTGATAAATTTATTTATAAAATATAATAATGTTTAAATAATTTTATAATAATTTTTATAATATAATTTTTATAATAAGTTTAATTTACTTAGTAAGTTAAACTGGAACATTAGGCTATGACCACAAAGGGATAATCCTATAAAGCGAAGAGACAGCTGAAGGGAGTCAGTGTTGTTCACCTTTGCATCTCTTGGAGGTGAAAGAAAAATTAAGCTTTAAATATGGATTCAAGTGAGACTCCTAACATCTCCAGTCTCCTCATAGAAACAAAAGATTATTTTTCCTGAAGGAGGAGTGAACTATATTAACCTTTTTACTCCTATAACATATTTTATATATTTTATTCCTCAATATATTTTAAAATACAATAAATGACTCCAACAAGCAAAGATAACCAGGTTCTTGTGGAAACAGATACCTTGGTGAGACAGAAAATACGGCAGAGAAAATAAACCATTTTTTGAAAAAAAAAATAATACATTGGATGTATCAGAGACTACAAAACAACCATCATTTATATGGTTTAAGAAATAAAAGAAAATCTTAACTTTTTTTTTTCAAAGCACATGGAAAGAAGATTCAAAAGGAGCCAATGAGAAATTCCAATAATGGAAATTAAAATGACAACAATTTTGAGCCAATAGATAGATGTCACTCCCAATTGGAAACAGCTAAGGAGAGAAATAAGAAACTGTAAACTAAGTCAGTAAGAAATGTGCAGAATGTAGCCTGAAGCTAGCAAAAATCAAAAAGTGCATCAAAAGAATGAGAAGATAAGCCACTAACGAGAAGAAAATATTTGCAAAAGACACATCTGATACAGGACTGTTATCCAAAATGTAAAAAAAAAAACTCTCAAAACTCAACAAAAATAAACAACCCAATTAAAAATAAACCAAAGACCCAACAGATACCTCACCAAAGAAGATATACAGATGGCAAATAAACATGTGAGAAGAGACTCCAAATTATATGTCATCAGGGAAATGCAAATTAAAACAACAAGATACCATTCCACACCTATCTGAATGCCCCAAATCTGGAACACTGACAACACTCACTGCTGGTGAATATGTGAAGCAAGAGAAACTTTCATTCATTGCCGGTGGAAATGCAAAATGGTACACCTATTTTGGAAGACAGTTTGGTGCTTTCTTACAAAACTAAACATACTCTTGATATACAATCTACCAATTGTACTCCTTGGCTTATACCCAAAGGAGATGAAATATTTTATTTATTTATATACAGACAAAAACCTGCACAGTGAAGTTTATAGAAGCTTTATTCATAATTACCAGAACTTGAAGTCAACCAATACATCCGTCATTAGTTGACAGGATAAGCAACCTGTGGTATACCCTGACAATGGAATATTATTTAGCGCAAAAATAAATGAGCTATGAAACCATAAAAAGACAAGGAGGAACTTTAAATGCATATTACTAAGTAAAAGCAGCTAATGTGAAAAAGCCACATACCGTATGATTCCAACTACAGGACATTCTGGGAAAGGCAAAACCATGGATAGCAAAAAGGTCAGTGGTTGGCAGAGGTTGAGTGGGAGGGATGAATAACAGGCAGAGCACAGGGGGGTTTAGGGCAGTGAAAATACTCCAAATGGTAGTATAATACATGGTACTATATGGTACATTTGTCCAAACCCATAGAGTGGACAATACCGAGAGTGAACTATAATGTAACATATGGACTTTGTTGACAATGATGTGTCAATATAGGTTCATCAATTGTACAAGTATCCCACTCTGGTAAGGATATTAATAATGGGGGAGGCTATGCATGAGGGGGTGGGGAGTAAAACTATGGAAACTCTCTATACCTTCTTCTTAATTTTGCTATGAACCTAAAACTACTCTAAAAATAAGTTTTTAAATATGAAAAAAGACAAAAATAATACAGAACTTCAGTTAAAAGTAACAGAATAACCAGTGAGACATTTTAACATGTATCTAACTGATTTACAAAAAGGAAGAGATAATGGAACAAAAAACACTATTTCCAGATTCAAGTGAGAATTTTACAGATTTTAGAAAGATATCAATTTATATATTCAAAATTCCTACAATTCTGAGAAAGGAAGAAAAATATAACCATGAATATAATTGTCAAACTAAAAAAAAAAAAAAGAAAAGAAAAAAGAAAGAAATACTTTGAAAACATCTGGAAACAAATACAAATTTCAAAGGCCAGTTGACATTCTATATCAACAAGGGAAGTCAGAAAACAGTCAAAGAATAGTACCAATATGCTAAAACAATAACAATAAATAATGTTTTTTGTACAATAAAACATGTAGAATGCTATACCCATCAAGATGTCCTAAGGAAGAGGTCTTAATAAACATATTTTTTAGACAAAAAACAAAACAAAACAAAACAAAATGTTAGGCAGAAGAAAAATTATATTTTTAATTCATTTTGTAGGTTTTCTTCTCATACCAACACTTTCAGCAAAGTCAAAAACAAATGCTCAAAATGAGGGTAAATCCAAATGAACTTTGGATATATAAAACAATAACATAAAATATCTCATTGGATCTTAAATATGTGGAATTAAAATATATGTTGGAAGGATGGTGAAATATGGTTTTGTTTTGTTTTACCTCTAAATGTGTTTCTTAGGATGTCCAAAAGGAGGCTAAAATGAGACTAACTTTAGACTTTTATAAGTTAAAGATACATGATGGAGTTGCTAGGGTAACTACTACATGGGAAGAAATAGAGAATATGCTTTCCGAACACGGTAAAATGGGAATAAGGCGCGTACACAAAACAAAAATTTCCAGAATTGTCTCCTCAGTTGATCTCTCTCCATTTGTTATAGATTTGGTCATTTACATTTATATTGTTAGATATCCAAGAAGGATTTAAATGTACATATTTGTTTTCTTAACAAAATAATATATTGTATTTAAAATAATAAAAATATTTTTACTTTTAGTCTATTTTATTATATTCTCATTACAATTTACACCTCTGGCTATTTACTTACAAAAAAAAAACAAAACAAAACCTGATATCTATGCCACCTTTCATACATAAGGAAGGGAAGAGAGGAATTATTACAACCTCCCATAAAAGAATCATTCGGTATTTATTTTATCAGTGTCATCTATACATTACTCTTATCCTCACATCACTTTTGTCCTTATATCTATGATGAGTTAAACATAGTTGAAATACCATTTAGATCTTTATTAGTAAAATAATATTAAATGCAAAACTTTCTACTCTCTTTATTCATTTAGTCATGCAGTTATTCATTAATTCATTTATTCAAAACTATTTGGGTGCCAACCCCATTGAGGTAGGTGTTGGCTGCTGGGATATAAAAAGAATAGTCTTTTAAACAAGTCCATCTCTGTGAATATTGCATTCCAGTAAGAGAACACAGACAATATACAATGCAGATGAATGAATAAAAATACAAAGTATATTAGTTGGTGACCAAAAAGAAAAAAAAAATTGTATAGCAATAAAAGAAGATGGGGGTATAGGGCAAGGCAAATCTTCACTGGGAATGAGATAAATGTGTCAAGACCTGAGGAGGTGAGGGTGCACCAATGTGTGATCTAAAGCAAGATCATTTCTGGAAGAGTGAACAGTGTTTTTACCTTGCAACGCTTGCTGTGTTAGGTCTGTTGTCACATCAGATCCAAAACAAAACAAAACAAACAAAACAAAACAAAAACTAGAAATGAATTGTCCACGGAATTAAGAAAAGCACCTGATATAACATGATTCCATTTATTATGTTAGAGAGATTTTAAACCCAGTTAAGTAGTACTTTATTACTAGATTTATAATTACGCTGTGTTCTATTATATCAATGATAGTGTATTGACATGTTAAAAAGTAAAGTTTTAGAATACCATTCAATCAGCATAATTCTGAGACAGTCGCTCAGAATGCCATGCTGAGATATTTTCCCACAGCAACTGCGCCATTGCTATGCACGTGAAAAGAGATCCATTTAAAATTTTTAAAAAATATGCTCTAATGTGCCAACTACTTCATTCCATATTTCAAATAGTCATTGTCTTACATAATAATTAATTGATAGATGATTATCCAAGTATACAACCAGATTAATATTTATCATAGTAACATTTATTTTTGTAGAATCCATTACAGTTTTGAAAATGATCTTCTATATCAGCCTACTTGATGTTTATATTAATGCTACAAGTAGATAACGTGGTGTCTGTGTTTTATACATCTTAAGCAGAAATGTTCCAAAGTATTCAAGTTGCTCAGCTTGCATGTAAAGAGCAAGCATCCAAATCAGAGCTAAAAACATGGGCTTGCAAATGCCTCGTGTAGTGGTCTTCCTACAAATCTTGCTGCTGACATATTTGAGAGCATTTACAAACAGAAATTCCTGATAGGGAAGATCAATGAATCTAAATCAATGCATTCTCGGCAATTGTGAAAATTGTGAAGTTTTCATTTCCTTTTCTAATAAAATCATTGCCTTCATTAGAAATTATCCTAATTACTATGAGTAGAAAAACATACAATGTATTTTGTATGGCAAATAGAATGATTTTAATAGATTACATAAAATGTGCTAAATGTGACATAAAACAATGCATAAACTGTATGAAATAATTATTTTATAATTATAAATATAAAATATAATTTTAAAATAATTATTTATAATTGTATATATTTACCTAATTATATACTATATAATATAATTATATATAAAAATACAAATTTATATGTTTACAAAACAAACATTTTTAAATGCATGATGTGGAATTTTTAAATCCCCTCATATTTAAATTTTTTTTTTAACGTTTATTTATTTTTGAGACAGAGACAGAGCATGAACAGGGGAGGGGCAGAGAGAGAGGGAGACACAGAATCGGAAACAGGCTCCAGGCTCTGAGCCATCAGCCCAGAGCCCGACACGGGGCTCAAACTCACAGACTGCGAGATCATGACATGAGCTGAAGTCGGACGCTTAACCGACTGAGCCACCCAGGCGCCCCAAATCCCCTCATATTTAAATGCAAAAGAAGTGTGTTCACACATCTACGTTTAAGTGGTTTTGTTTTGTTCATTTTAAAATTGCTTTGGAAGATTGAATATGTTTTTTCCCACTAATGCAAGGTGAGCAATTTTGTGTTCGTTTTGCCTGGCTGATGGATAACTTTAGATCTGAAGTCATAGTTATGTTTCCCGGGCCTTAGAATGAGAACTGCTAATCTCAACACTTCATCAAAAGTTGAATGTGAGGAACTACATTAAAGCAATAAATGTACTATCTCCTGAATTCGAAGTTCAACACAGTAAATGGTAAACAAGCCTCAATTTGTCCAAAGGTTTATGAGTGACAGTAACCAGAATTATTTCCTTGTGGCTACGCTAACAAAGACCACAAACTTGATCGCTTAGAATACTAAAACAAAAAAACTTCTCTCACAGTTTACGGCAGCCACAAGTCTAAAATCATTTTCGCTGAGCCAAAGTTAAGGTGTTGACAGGACTGTGCTCTTTCTGAGGGCTGATAGGAAAATCAGTTCCTTGCCTCTCCCAGATTATGGCGGCTGCCAGCGTTGCTTGACTTGTGATCACACCAACCCCATCTCTGCCTCCCTCTGTGTATCAAATCCCCTCTACTCAATTTCATAAGGAATTGCAAATTGGATTTAGAGCGGACTGGAATAATCCAGGATAATCTGTCCATGTCAACATCCTTAATGTAATGACACCTGCAAAGACCTTTTTTTTTTCCTTATAAGGTGACATTTACAGGTTCCAGCTATGGAGACTGGATATGTTAGGGTAGTAAGTGATCAGCCTACTACAAGTAGTCTTAATTTTTTTTTTTTTGATCTTCTATATACAAGACAATAGAAACAAATGATGGTAGTGTAATTCCAGTGATTCTTTTACTGCTGCTGCCGCTATTACTACCATAGTAGATGGCAGAATTATAGAAATGCAGCTCTCTCCCCCCCTTAGTAGAAACAGTCTAAGAATAAAAGTACTCAATGAAAGAAGATAGTATCTTACACATAATCATCAATTGATACTATATTTGCATCACGTTAACTTTTATAGTTTAAAAGCACGTTGAAAGTCAAAACAAGATTCCGATTTTCGTCTAACAACATGTAAGAGAAAACATGGTATTCTACCGTATCCAAACTATGGCACAACTGATGCTCTCATACATTGTTCGTGGCATTTTGCATTAGCATCAATTTTTTTAAAAATATTTTAGCGATATGCATAAAAATGTTTATAATTTTTGACAGGCTAATTCATTTCTGGGAATATTTCCTAAAGAAATATCCTTAAACATAGAAAATCTATAAGAACACATAGACGTTTAATATAACCCTGGAAACAACCAAATGCCTTAAAAATAGAATATCACTCCTGTTATCGTGTAACCAGTCAAGGCGTAAAATACATCCATTGAAATTATGGTTTTGAAAACAATGAAGTAACAAGGGATGGAACAATAATAAAAGGTGAATGTAGTAATATGGTAATAACTGACTTGAGAAATCTATTTTTATTATTATGTTTGTAATTTTTATAATGAAAAACATCTTTTAAATGTATTTGCTTTTCTTCCTAATCTCCTGTCTTTAACTCATAATTTTACAGAATTTTTATTACAGTGTTCCTAAAATAATTATTATACATGCATATTGCTTTGGAGAAGTCTTACTACACAGACGATTTTTTTTTAATTCCCTTGCCGGCACCTTTCCATGAAACTCGTAAGCTCATTTTTTTCAGCTCATAGCTTGTCATTACAAGCAGAGAACACTCTGTGAATTCCAATGCCCATGTTTGAACAGGTAGAGCTCTCTCAAACCAAAGATAGATACAAACTTTTTTTGAAATCTAAGTCCACATTTAGTGTTTGCATCTTTGTTGCACCCATAAATTATAAATAATAATTCTAAATAAATCTTCTTAGGCAGTTGCATCTTTTTATACAAACTTTTTTACATGATTTTAGATATGTGGGATCTTCCTTATTTTTGTCTTCTATGAATAAATTTCATTATCTCAGTGTACTTTTAAAACTCATTTCATTTATTGTTTAACCATTTTGAGAGCCCTGAAATCATTGGCTTATTTAGAACTTAATCATTCTATTGATTTTTTTTTAATTTGTGTGAAGAAACTTCTACCCATTAAAGTCATAATCTAGCTTGACACTAATTATTTCCAAATTTCCTTAAAATATTTTTAAATGCCTCTATAAATATTTTGGGAGGTTTATTCTAGTGTTTGATCACCCTCAGACATATATTCTTTTTTTCTTTTTATCTAAACTCATAAGGAGGGATTTATTTTAGGGGAAAAAAATGTTTTTTTTTTCCTTCCTTCCTTCCTTCCTTCCTTCCTTCCTTCCTTCCTTCCTTCCTTCCTTCCTTCCCCTATATAAATAGGCCAAATCCCGAATTAACCAAGTAACCCTGGATGGTATGGGAATAGAGTCAATGGTAACTCAGACAACAGAGATGCCAAGCATTCACTGGCCAGTTTCTGCAGAGTTCTGAAAGTCCTTTAAACTTTTATACAATCAAAGGACTTGAGACTTTCACTCTTGACTTATCTAGAAAGGCTTAGTTTATACTATTGCATAACAGCTAATGCCTGTCCGTGATTCAAAAGTCCTTGTCTCTGTAGATGTGTTTACTTTAGTTGGCCTGTTCCTCACTATTCATGAAATTCTTAGATAAATAAGTTTAACCATTATAGCCCTTTACAGCCTGCCATTCTGTAGATGGTTGTATTTCTTATGAAGAATAAGTCACGTATCTCATGTAACTAGACCTGATGGCCAATATCCTTCTTTCTGGATTCTCATAAAATTTACACCAGTTTCATGTTCCTCAGAGTTCATATTCACTTTATCTTCATCCTCTATCTTCAATATTAGTTTTAAAATGGTAATATTAAATAGTATGAATTTGATCATTCTTTCTAAATTGCTCTTCTGAATCTATCCTCACAATATAGACTTGATGCTTCACCATAAATTTCCTTATTTTTAGAGGAAATACTTCAGCAATTTGTTCAGAAGAGAAAGCTTCCAAAGTTTCTGTAAACATAGAAGTTGTTTTACAACTACAAGAGACCACTATTTATGTCTTTTTCATTCTTTATAGCACTTGGTTTACTGCTAACAGTGATAACCAAGTCCCTATATATATATCTATATATCTATCTATCTATATATATATAGATAGATATATAGATATATATATATCTATATCTATAGATAGATATATAGATAGATATATATACAAGATGAACTAAAATGAACAGAAATTTTAAAAATATAAACCAAAATTGGCACCATTTTAATGATGTCAATTGTGAAAAATCATGTACAAAAGAATGTATGTCAAATAATTTTTGTTCAGACTGAAGGGGCATATGGGGATAACTTTGTGGCCTTCTGAAGCTATTAAATCAACATCTGATGAATTATTTTATAAGAGCACCATTATTTAATTGTGATTTTAATTGCGTCCTTTCTTCTCTGCTATCACAATGACTACTGTGAATGATTCAGTAATAGAATATCTTTTAGCTAATCCTGGATCAAGATCATTATTCTTGAGCTTTCCTCCCCTTGAACTTGGAAATTTGTGGCTCTAATGACTACCTCTAGCTTTATAATGCATCTTAAGCTACTGTAAAATTCACTTATACTGCCAATTAAAAACACAAAAGATGTATTGTTTTTGAGTATATTAAAAGCTTTTTTTTTTTAAAGTTACATTTGAGGTTAGAAAAATTTGATTCTTTTTTGGTGTGTAATAGAGACTTACTTAAAAGTTAGTGTGAGAAAATACAGATGTGTAGATAGGTAATATATAGATAAATATGCAGATAGAGTTATTAATAAAGTATACTTTACCTTCAAAAGACCCATGAGAAAACTTAACACTTATAAATTTGTTTTCCCTCTATTCATATTTAGGTAAAAAAAAATTTGCATTACCAGAAAAGTAGATGGATATTTCTAATTAAAATACAAATACAGTAATTACAGTTTATATGCTAGTCTCCTGAATCTACACTAGATGAGTTTAAACAGCCAAACAGCTATTAATTTTACTGTTCAAAGAAATGCTCGTAATCTTTTTAAAATGTCATATAAAATATTCATTTCTAAATGCCCTACGGTGATTTTTGAATTTATTTAAAGTGGGCTGTTGATAGCTCTTTTTATAAATAAGCAATTACAGTGAATATATCATGGCCCATCACATTATACATTCTATAATTTCATGGATGAAAGGCCTACAGCTGATCTGCATAAACACAGTGCATATCTCAGCAGGTGAAGGGTTTGATTACACAGGATAATCAGTGTTATTATTTATAGTAACTATTTATGTCTGTTATTTATTAAATCTCTACAAATCAGGTATCTATTTCTGTAGGACATATATTCAAGGGATATATGAAAAAGGATACAAACCTCTTGGATATTTTACAAAATGGCCTGAATATGGGCTTTTACATCTGAATTTCCTGTTTCAAGTGCTGTTAAGCTGGTCAGAATTAAGTTTTAAATAACATTGGCTTCCCAGGTAGTTTGGAACTGAAGTGAGTTTTATACATTCAATAGCAAGAAGAATTTTCAAATTCAATATATTCAACCAATTTGATAAGATCAAATTCGGTGCTGATGGAAACCCCACCCATACTTGTGGTAAGTCATTCTTTGTGCACTGCTTTTAAGTTATTTGCTTGATAATGTTTATAGAGACAGGAGCTGTGCTGTTCACTGATAATGATGTTAGAGAGGTAAAAGAGCTCCCGTTTTTATATCATTTATCTAGTTACAGTAGTTTGGCATGCTATGAGGAAAAGATACAAAGAGAATGTACAATAGTAGAACCTATATAGGTAGTGAGAGAGATCTGAAAATATGGGTAAGGACTATTCAATGTCCAGGAAGATGAAGTATGAACGTGTGTGCCTGAGGGCTGGAGACAAGAGAGAAGGTTGGAGGCTCAGGTCATTGCAGAGAGAAAGACCAAAAAGTGCAAATCTCCTTAGGCTACAATGTAGTTTCATATTATCATGCTCTCCCTCTCTCTCTCTCTTTCTCTCTCTCTCTCTCACGCACGCTCTCTCTCTTTCCTTATATGTGTGTGTGTGCACGTTTATGTATGTGTGTGTGTAACTCCTCACTTTGGCAGTATGGCAGGCTAGTGACCTAGAGGGTATGTTATTTACAAATGTATAAAGCATACTTTTAATGCATTGCTGGGTCTGTTAGAAGTAAGGAATACACTCTCCCCAAATGAACAAAACTTATAAATTGACACCAGCTGAGAACCTCAAGCAAAACATTGTGTTTGTTGCCCTGGAAGCAAGTAACAATATAAGCATCAACCTAATAAACAAGATTTGATAATGAGTTTCACAGAATACTTGCGACTTCAAAGGATACTGGCAGCATATTCTACCCCGATTCTCCAACCCTTAGCCCAACTACCCTCTGGAGAGAAACAGCTTCAATTTAGACTTCCAAGTCTCCCAGAGTTCAAAAACAGGTTTATAAATAAATATCTCTGAATATATAGGAAACTAAGCCACCTTGAATGAAATTTGGCAGAAACAAACAAGATTTACACTTTCAAGAATATTACAAAATGAAGTAAGAAATATGACCTCACTTTGAATTAAATGGTTAAAGCACTAAAAGTCAAATGAAATAAATAAACCAACTACTTAGCCATCAAGCAAAAGAGTACTATTAAATAAGTGGCCCGCCATATTTAAAACAAAACCATAGAGAACATACAATATAAATATACAGAATTGAAATAAAGATAAAGCCTTAATAAATGAGGCAAAGACAAATTGGCCACAGCTGAAGAGGAGTTGGTGCTGGAATATAACAAATATTCAGAATATAAAAAGTTCACCATAAAAAGTTGAAAATAGGAAGGGGATGGTAAAAGATACATAAGTTTGACAAAAACTTTCTATTATTTATTTAATTAGAATCCTCAAAGGAAGGAATAGAATGAAGAGAAAAGTGGCAATATTTGAAGAGTTGATTTCGTAAAATTCTCCAGAAATATATTTACAGATATAGAAAATTGAATATATAGCAAACAGAAAAAAACGTTTAGACTCAGTTACATTTTAGTAAAAATAAAGTACACTAAGACAAAAAGAAGATATTTAAAACAATAACGAGGGGGAAAATGAAACAACTATGAAGGAATGACATGGTGTTAGCAATCTTTACAACATCAACAATAGAGTCATAAGCTATAATTCTACTTTCTTCAAAATGTCGAGAGAAAGTAACAGTTAATATCCAATTCTCTATATAATAACAAGGAATCTTTTAAGAAGAAAAACAAATTAAAGACATAGAGATAAATACAAATTGAAAGACTTTATCAACAACAGATGTTCACTGGATGGATACCAAAGAATGCTTCTCGGGTATAAATATAAATTATCCTAGATGAGAACACTGAAATATAGGAAAGATATTCAGAAAATAAATTGGCAAACAATTAAGTAGATCTTAACAAAACATATAAGGTTAAAATCAAACTATGGCTAATATTAAGGAGCTAAGGAAAGACACAACAACAATGCAGAACATAAAACGTTTCATGTAAATTTGGAGAGGCGTAATTGGAATAGAAAATGTTTCAGTTTCTTGTATTGCTAAGAGAGATATAGAATATAAAAATATTGCTTATTTTTAAATAAGCATTGTAATTTTCCAAGGTACCAGAACCATTAAAAGATTAAGTCTGAAAAATTTCTTTTTTTAGTGTTTATTTATTGTAGAGAGAGAGAGAGAGATAGGCGGGGGGTGGGGGGGGTGGGGGGGGTGGAGGGAGCAGAGAGAGAGGGAGACACAGAATCTGAAGTGGACTCCAGGCTTTGAGCTGTCAGTACAGAGCCCAGTGCAGGGCCCAAAACCACAAACTGTCAAGTCATGACCTGAGCCGAAGCTGGAGGCTTAAATGACTGAACAACCCAGGTACCCCAAGTCTGCAAAATTTCTAAGTGAGAAAAGGAAAAGAAATAGAAATGAAACACCCATAATCACACCTAAAGAGGCAATAAAAGAGAGGAAAATAGAGCAAAGAAAGAGTTCCATAAAGGGAAAAAAAAAAAAGAAAGTGAAGTAAGAGAAATATAAACTGACCATTATAATTAAGGCAAATGGTTTAAATTCACCAGTTTAAGGCCAGAGATTGTCAGATTTTTTAAATATGTCCAAATACTATTTATTAAAGATCTAAAACAGAAAAATATGAAATTATGAAATGTAAAATGAAAAAAGATATATCAAGAAAATTCTAACAAAGGAAAGTAGAAAACACAGAGCATGTCACTACATAATGATAACATTTTTGACTTATCAGTAAGTATAACATCTCTTAACTAGCAACCACATCATAAAATTGCCTCAAATTAAATTGAGCAATATTCTATAGGATTAGCAGGAAAAAAACCATTTGATACTTTGAGATTTCAATGTATCTCTCACTTATTATTGGTCCAGGACAGAAATTATCACAGATATTTAAGACTTGAACAATATGGTGCATCAACTTCTCTCAGTAGAAATATGTAATTCTACAACCAACAATTAACATATAAGTATTGTTTTAAGGCCTACATAGTCATAAAAGCCATATTCTATGAAATCAAACAAACCAGCAAATGAAATAAATTTTAAAAATTTATGTAGGATACCAATAAGAAAAGGGCATACAAAAATATCCCCATGTGTTTGGAAATCACCAAGACAACATAAATAACCATGAAGTCAAGAAAAAATCATAATGGAAATCAAATTTTACTTTGAATTTGAATAAAAATACAATATAAAACTTGGGACTCAGCAAAAGTGGTTCTTCAAGGAAATTTCTCTGGTGTTAGGTGTGTTTGGGAAAAATGATAATTTTCTAAAAACAAATGACGTAAGTTTTCAACTTATTAAGTCGGAAAAAATGCAAAAGAAAGAAGATACAGGTACAAATAAAACATAATGAAAAATTTAAAAGATAGGACAACAAAGCAAAACATTAGTTTTTTAGCAAAGTATACTAAAACAGAAGTCTGAGCAAAGCTAATGAGAACTAGAGAAATGAAGTGAGAGATTGGGGTGGCAGTGTACTAATAAAGTCTATTAAAAATTAAACTGAGGATCTGGGGCACCTGGGTGGTACAGTAGGTTGAGCCTCTGCCTTTGGCTCAGGTCATGATCTCATGGTTTGTGAGTTTGAGCCCCATGTTGGGCTTTGTGCTGACAGTGCAGAGCCTGCTTCAGATTCTCTGTCTCCCTCTCTCTGCTCCTCACGGACTGTGCTGTCTCTCTCAAAAATAAACAGCAACAAAAAAGAAACTAAACTGAGTATATAACTATTATTACAGCACCCATTAAGAAGTTAATAAGGTAGTTTATATCAATAAATTTGAAAACTCAGATGTAATGGACAAAATCTAGGAAATAACTAAAAATGGAAGAAAAAATAGAAAGATTGAATTGAAAGTACCATTTTTATTTTTCCTAGAAGGAAAATAAAAGTCACAATTGTTTTACAGACTCATCCAATAATTTTGAAGGGATATCTCACAGCCAAGTTATAAGAACTTTTGAGGAGAGAATACTCACCAAGTCATTCTATGAAGATACAAAAACTAGCCAAGGACAGTTTAAGGATGGAAAATTACAACTCAAATGATCCATGCACATTTATTCTAAATCATAAACAAAATACTAGCTATCTAAGCCCAGCAATGTAAAAGAAAAAAGAGTGATAGGTATATATTATTATGCCCAGGTTTGTATTATTTGCTTTATTTTAGAAATCCCCAAATACAATTACAACAAATTAAAGGAGAAAAAAAGATATCAAAAATGAAAGAAATGCAGTTGGTAAAATTCCACCTCTACATATGGTACAAACTATTAGATGAATTGACTTTCTTATTCTTATAAAAGTTGTCACCAACACCTACATACCATTGTTAACGTTGAATATTAGAAATATTCTCTTTAGGGGTGACTGGGTGACTCAGTCGGTTAAGCATCTGACTTGAGCTCAGGGCATGATCTTATAGTTTTGGGGTTTGAATCCCGCTTTGGGCTCTGCACTGACAGTTCAGAGCTTGCAGCCTGCTTCAGATACTGTGTCTCCCTCTCTCTGTCCCTCCCCCACTTATGCTCTCTCTCTCTCTCTCAAAAATAAATATTCACTAAAAAATTAACAACAAAAAATAAAACAATTTATAGGATTCCACATATCTCCTCATTGAATGTATGGAAATCTGAGAATAGTTTTCTCATTTAATAGAAATAAACTTTTAAGTGTAGATATTGGAATAGCTTACAACCTTCAGTGTATACCCAGTTACTATGATCATTGCAATGATTCAACAGAGATATTTCCATGTTGCTAAGTTCTTTTCTCCAGATAGACTCACATCAACAATTAAAAATCTCTTGGGACTTAGCTAAATCCACCTGTTACAATCTTTCGTCATAATATTATTTAAAAACATTCTTCCTTGTGCAAGAGAAATTTGCAGCCCAGCAGAAATCAGGAGCTCTAGAGTGGATAGAAGTTGGCTGTGGGTCTGGCTGTCCTCCACATTTGATGTGCTCCTTCTGACTGGCTTACAATGTAACCTGCACCTAGTGCTTCCTAACTGCTATCTGCCATCAGTGTGTCAACTAACATTTCTGAGAACACAAGATTCTTCAGGTAAAATATATAAAATATTCTGGTTTAAAATGAATATACTTTGTCTTTTCTTCTTTCAGAGCAGATCACTACCCTCACAGAACAATATCAGAACACAAATAAAAAGACAGGCTGATTAAAAAAGAAAAAAAAATTGCCCAAATTAAATGATGCTATTAAGAGTTGCCACCCAAATTCTATAGCCAGTGAAAATGTTTTTTGAGAATAAAGGCAAAATCAAGACAGTTTAAATTGAAGAAAAACTTAGACAATTTATTCTCAAAAATGTACCCTAAAAGAATGACTAAAGGAAGTTCACAAAATAGAAAAGAAATGATAAAAGATTGAATCTTGGAATGTTAGCAATAAATGAAGATAATAAGAAACAGTAAATATCTAAGTTAAATATACTAAGTTATTCTTTAAATTTTTTTTTTTTACCGTTTATATATTTTTGAGGGAGAGAGACACATAGGGAGACAGAGCATGAGTGGGAGAGGGGCAGAGAGAGAGACAGAGAGAGACAGAATCTGAAGCAGGACCTAGGCCCTCAACTGTCAGCACAGAGCCTGAAGCGGGGCTCAAACTCACAAACTGCAAGATCATGACCTGATCTAAAGTTGAACGTTAAACGACTGAGACACCCAGGTGCCCCTATATTAAGTTATTCTTTTTTTGACTTCTTTAAAATATGTTTGACAGTTAAAAGCAAAATAATATTAATAATAAAAATAATAATAATAAATAATATCTTATGGAATTTTCAATGCATATAGATGGAATAAATTAAGATCACTATAGCTTTGGGGGAAGGGTAAAGGCACCTATATGTTGATAATGTTTCTATATTTCAATAAAAGTAAAATTTTGGTTCTAAATAAAATTGTGAAAAGGTAAGATTGAATTTTATCATCTCTGAAACAATCATTAAAAAGATTATACAGGGATATATAATCAGAATAATGGAAAAATAGAATATTTAAAAATGTTCAAATAGCCCATAAAAAGGCAGTTAATGGAATAAGGAGAAACAAACACAATGAAGAAAACAAATAATAAAATGGTAGACCTAAATTCAACTATATCGACAATTGCATTAAATGAAATTTGTTTACACATGTCAATTTGAAGAGAGATTTTCATAGAATGGATTTTTTAAGTTACACAATTTTATACTGTCTACTTAAACTCACTTCAAATATTCTGATATGGGCAGCATAAAAGTAAAAGGATGGAAAGAAAAAAAAGACACACTATGAAAAAAATAATCAAAAGAAAACTGTAGTGATTATAATAATATTAGAAAGAAATGGATTTTAAGACACAAAGATATTACCAACAACAAAGACATTACTTAATTATAAGATTAATGATCATTTTTTAAAAACTTAATCTTTTTGTTTTTGAGAGAGAGCAAGCATGTGTGGGGGGAGGAGGGGCAGAGAGAGGGAGACAGAGGATCTGAAGTGGGCTCTGTGCTGACAGTAGAAAGCCAAAGCAGTGCTCAGACTCATGAACAGTGAGATCATGACCTGAGCCGAAGTCAGACACTTAACTGACTGAACCATCCAGGCACCCCAATAATAATTTTTGATAAAAGGATTAATAAGACAGCAATTCCAAATGTATACTCACCATATATGTGAGGCAAAACTGATAGATAAAATGAGGAAAGGAAAAATTCATAATTATTATTGAGAACATGAACACCTCTCTCTCGGTAATTGATAGAATCACTAAGTGGAAAATCAGATAAGAATATAAAATAACACCATCAAACAATGGGACTTGGTTGGCATGGATAGAATTCTTCTCCAATATAAACCATATCTGGGGTTATAAGACGATAGATTTAAAGGAATGAGATCATAATAGTTTTCTATATGACCATAATGGGATGAAATGAATTCAATCAGAAATCAAAACAGAAAGAAAATGTCCTTTTAGCAGAAACTTAAAATAACACAATTCTAAATAATACATATCATGGACTAAGATGTATCTTCTCAAAATTTATATGTTGAAGACCTAACCTCCAATACTTCAGAATGTGATGGTATTCAGAAAGAGAGATTTTTTAAAAAAATAATTAAGTTAAAATGGGTTCAATTAGGGTGAACCCTAATCCAATCTGACTGGTGTTCCTATAAAAGGAGACTGGGACACAGAGAGAGATACTTGAGATTCCCTTGCACAAAGGGACAACCATATGAATAGGCAGCAAGAGGGTGGCCATCTGTGAGCCAAGAACAGAATCCTTAGGACAACCAACCCAACTTGTCACCTGGATATTGGGCTTCCAGACTCCAAAAGAGTGAGAAGATAAATTTCTATTGTTTAAGCTCTCCAGTCTGTGGTGCTTTCTATGGCAGCCCTAATAAGCTGATTCAATCTGAGTTAGAGAGCAAGTCTTAAGAGAAATCTTAAAAATAGGTTAAATTGAATGAAAATGAAAATGCAACATTATTTGTAAGGTTCAGGTAAATGGGTACTTAAAGGAAAATGTATATGCTGATGCTTATGTTAGAATAGAACAAAGATATCAAAACAATAACCTGTGTCTATTTTAAGAAATTAGGAAAATAAGATCGAATACATCCAAGCAAACAGAAGGAAGAAAATAATAAAACAGAAATCAATAAAATTTAAAATGAAGAAGAAGAAGAAGAAGGAGGAGAAGGAGGAGGAGAAAGAGGAGGAGAGGAGGAGGAGGAGGGGGAGAAAAAAGGAAGAAGAAGACAACAACAACAATATAACAACAACAACAACAACAACAACAAAAGTCTTTGAAACCAAAAACAGTTTGTCTGAAACAATTGATAATATTGGTAAACTCTAGCAACACTGACAAAGAAAAGAGTGAAGACACTAATGACCCATATCAGGAACAGAATGAGGAAACAGAACCACAGACCCTAACAGAGACTAAAGGTATAATAGGGCAATGCCACGAAACATATTTACTTATAAATTCAACATAACTTTCAAACCACCTTTGTTCTCGCATATTAAAACACCGAACTTTAAAACTATGATATTTGCTATAGGTTTCATTCAGCTGCTTTGGAACACCAAGTGTAAAGTCTAACTCATTTTTCTCTCTGAAGTTATGTGTCTTCTCCTCAAGGGGAACTCGGGAGCAATAAATTCTAAAAACTCAGTGGGGTAGACATGAGTTGTATCGATGGGGAATTCTAGAGGGGAGAAAAAGGAAAACTACTTAATCATCAAATTGTCATTGTATGAGTTTAACACTCTCCTCCTGCATTTAGGAGCAGAAGGGCCGATCACCTCCTTAACTTGGCTAATTCAATTGTAGATGTAAAAGCATACCTTCTTTTCTTTCTCTCCTGAAACATGAGCAGACAGATATATGTAATTTTCACAAAATTTTTACACTAGTTTGTCAGGTGACCTCCTTTGTGATATAGTTGGTTCAATGAGAGTGGTTGCAATGACTTCTAGAGCCCGTTCATTCACCACTCACTCTCTCTATCTTATACTCCTCAATCCATCACAGCTGGGACAAATGCATTTTTCTTTTTTCAAGGTTTTAGGAAAAGTTTAAGACTGGGGACCTATACTAAAAATGTGTATGTCTCTTTCTCCTCTGCATTTCAGAATGTGAAAAAGAACATAAAGTTATATTTTTTACATATAGTCTCCTAAATTAGGCTACAGGCTTGAGAAATCAGAAGAGAATCTTTTGCAGCTCCTGAGAGAATGTTTTTACTCTCACTGTCCAATTTTTAATGCAATAGTATTTAATAACCTGCCATTTTTCTTAACAGAATGGCTTACTATGGGTCAAACATGATGAGGATTGCGATGTTGGGCATTTAAAATAATACCGAAGGGGCACCTGGGTAGCTCAGTCGGTGAAGCCTCTGACTCTTGATTTCAGCTCAGGTCATCATCATCTCACGGAGATAGAATCCCACATACAGCTCTGCACCGACAACACAGAGCCTGCTTGGGATTCTCTCTCTCCCTGTCTCTCTGCCCCTCTGATGCTCACGTGCTCTCTCTCTCTAAAAATAAATGAAACTAAAACTTAAAAAAAAATAGTACTGAAGACAAGATCATTTGAAACATATTCCACTAAGTAGATGCCTGCCATTACAGCTTCTAGGATACAGAAGTGTAGTATTTTTGCATATCAGAACATTAGGAATTTAAATGTCAATTTTAGCTCTAAAAACTTTTATTTCCTTGATAACATACAGATAATCAAATGGGAAACAATGGTCTTGGCATTCTTCTCATATTCTCAAAAGTCTTCCTCCAAATATTATCCAAATAGCAAGAATGCTCTCATAAGTGTGCCGTTGTGTACAAATATTCAAAATATTTGAGTCCTTGTAAATCTGAAAATAATAGTTATGCAGAAAAGCTTTCGTTGAGTCAGTGTTTTCTTTCTTAACCATTAGCAATATCAACATTTTTAATATAATACCTGTGCAGCCAGATAGCAAATAAAGAGTTATGGATGTAAGTCTCTATTGAATACAACATGGACTAAAAGGTATCAAGTGATTAGTATATATACATAAACCATAGATCAAAGTATTTGTTGATTTTTTTTTTTTTTTGGAATACAGTAGTTTCTAAGGTAAAGTGGTTCCATAAAGCCGTCATCACAGGACAAGCTTTTTTTCTTCTTTGTATGTTCCCCTTTACTATGATGCTATGGTCGTCAAAAATGCCATGAAAAGCAGTCCCAGAAATGGAAGAGATGCCCTGTATTCTGAAATCTGGCTGAGATATTTCCTGGTTCATCTTTGAATATTCCAGTCACTTGATATTCTTAGAATTTACACTCGGTTCTGTGACACTATTTCCAGGTACATAACAGAAAGAATTCTAACTACAACAACAAAAGAAAAAACAAGAATGGTTGATATAATTTTAGGTGCCACTAACCATAAAGTCAACTTGAAGCTATAAATATCTTTTACAAACGACATTTTGCACATACCATTGCTTTTCTGACTCCTAAGCAAATATTTTTCAAAGGAAAGGGAAGATTGCAACATCATTCATTTTCAGGGAAGTCATTCAGTAACCAAGTCTTGTGACCTATTCTCATCAGAGTGAAAACAAATAAGAACATAAACAGAATAATGAACATTATTTTCATGCAGGAAATAATGCAGGAATTGTTTTTCATGCAGCAATCTTAATTATATGTATTCTAGTAATTGATACCATCTGGCCTTGTCAATTCTAACGCTCTTCCTAACTCTTAGACTCATCATTATATGTCAGCTAAATTTAGGATACCTATCCTGGACTACTTTTTCCACTCATTATCTGACATACAGATCATGTATCATCAGCTCATTTAAAAGCTGGATGCTGTTGAAAATCAGGATATTTTTTGCAAAAATATAAGTATGTATCTATGTATATATACATCTATGTCTGTAAAAATTTGCCATGAAGCATATTAAATTTTTAAGTATTAAAGTTTTAAATGTCTCTAAGATTAAATTTTAAATTAAAATATTTTTCCAAGATAGCATATAATCTAAAGATCTCTTGCAAGTTTATTTTTCTGTATAAAAGAATTAATCAAATAAGGATTACTTATTAACCCTTTCAGACTCTACCCTAGTTGCTGAAAAATGAAAGCATAAATAAATGCATATAAAATTAATGAATAAAAATTTGAACAAGACTGTGTTCCCACCAGAGAGCTCATATTTTAGGTAGACAAGACGTTAAAAGGACGACTTTAAATGAAATAGAGTAGGTGTTATGTTAAAGACATTACCCAGGAGCTGAAGACACAAATACCTGGGAATGATTATTCCTACCTAGACCCTCCATTAAAGGCTTTCTTCAGGAAAACGTGGGGAGACCGAGCCAACATGGGAGAATTGGTAGTTAATCACGCAAAGAATTAGATATTGTTTGAAGACACAAGTAGCCATATTAACAGAGGCATAATGTATTAGTTTCCTATTGCTGTTATAACAAATTAGTACCAGTTTATTGTGTTAAAACAATACCAGTTTATTTCTTAAAGCTCAAAAGCTCTGAAAGTCAGAAATTAGAAAGTCATAAATTAGGGGCACCTGGATGGCTCAGTTGGTTAAGTGTCCAACTCTTGATTTTGACTCAGGTCATGATTTCATGGTTGATGGAATTGAACCCTGTGTCAGGCTCTGTGCAGAGCCTGCTTGGGTTTCTCTCTTTCCTTCTCTCTCTGTCCTCCTTGCTCATGCTGACTCGTGTGCGCACGCTCTCTCTCTCTCTCTCAAAAATAAATAAATAAACATTAAAAAAAAAGGTCATAAATTAGTTGCTCTGAGCTAAAGTCAAGGTGGTGTCAGGGCTGGTTCCTCCTGGAAGCTCTGAGAGAAGAGTTCAATGCCTTGACGTTTTCAGTTTTTAGTGGACATTTGCATTCCTTGGCTCGTGGTCACTTCCTCTATTTTCAAAAAGCATCGCTCCAACTTCTACTTCCACTATCCTGTCATTCCATTAGCTTTTTCTTTATCTGAATCTTCCTGCATCATTATGATTATATCAGGCCACACATCATTCCAGGATAATCTCTGCATCTCAAGACCCTTAACTTAACCACATCTGCAAAGTCCCCTTGACAATAGGGTCCCATTTACAACTTCCTGGGATTTGGGTACAGCCATATTTGGGAGTCATTATTTAGCCTACCCCCTATAGTTTTGTCAGGTTTAGACACACAGGGAATTCCAGATTACTAGAAAGATGACAGTTTGGAACATAGTTTGATGAATCTGAAGAAGTAGTGAAAGACTAGATGAGTTTTTCTCAAAATATGAGTCAGTAACCACTACAAGTTCAAAGATACATGTCATTGAGTCGGGGGGAGGAGCAAAGCATAGGAGACATGAGAATCCTACAGAAGATGCCTTTTTAAAGAATATCTTCACTTTCATAAGGGACTAGAACACAATATATGCACAGTTTGGATTGATAACTGAGCTATACAATCATATAGTCATATATTGAATCTCAATGACTCTTAGGTTCACATGTTTGGTTTTGTGGTATACTTTTAACTAAGAAGATTCAATTGGACTTAAAATATAAATGATGTTCCTGCCAGATGGGAGCTAAATTATATCATGAGTAGCTGAACAAAGGAACTCTCACTAGAGAAATATGTTTGGAGGGTTGAGTCATCACATGGCATACAGGCTATGTAACATGGGCTTACAGAGCTCAACATCAGTGTTATTCTGCTTATTTAGTTCTGTTTGCTTACTGTGAGAACTACTTCAGTTAAAAAAAATTAATTTGCCACATTAAATTGCTATGTTTATTTTGAATTGCTTTAATTTTGCCCATTTGCTTTTGGCAAAGTTACATAAAGGATAAATAAGAATATCATATACTGATTCGTGTTCGTATCTTTCAATAATGCCATAGTAAAGTGATTAGTCTCTATTTGGCTTTCATGAGATTTTTTTTTCTTTCAAAAGTGATTTATTATTTAAGTTCGAAGAAATTTAGAATGTTAAATGTTTATATCAGGAAAAAAAGAGACCTCAAAACAATAGCCTAGGTTTCCATTTTAAGAAACTAGGGAAAAGAAATCAAAATATACCCAAACAGAAGGAAGAAAATATAGAAGAAAATAGGAATTAAGAAAATAAAATCCAAAACCTGACAGGTGTTTATTCAGCCCTGTCGCTTATAATCTCTAAGACCTTGGGCAAGGTACTTAACCTCTTCATGCTTCAATTTCCCCATCTGCAAAACAGAGTGAATAATAGCACCTACCTCACGGGGTTATTATAAGAATTAAGAGAAAAGTTCTGTGAAACTTAAGAAACTTAGAAATGAAAAGTGATTAGAACAATTCTTGGCACGTAATATGCTAGATCAAAGCAGGGTTACATACAGTCCAGTTTGCCCAGGGTATTCTCAGTTTAGAATTTATTATGATTTTTTAATTTCATAATAAAAATAATAAAATTATTTAATAATAAAGTAATAAAATTTAAAAATAATAAAATTATTTTATTTAAAATAAAATAATAAAATTTTATAAATAATAAAATAATAAAATTATTTAATAATAAAATAATAAAAATAAAAATTTAATAATAATAAAATAATAAAACAGTTGTATTAATAATCGCCTCAAAGGAAGCTACTCTGCCATGGCCTTATCTAGGACTCTGAAAGACGCGTTCACTTTTACATGTGGAAGAACACCAGTGATCCATGTCTGTTTCGTTTTCAGTGAGGAGCAACTAACATTTTCCTCCTCAACAACAACATATGGCGTGCTCTCTGGTAAAGCAAAGTATTAGACAATGCTGCGTCTCTAAGCTGCTTGGGATACCAGTTAGGTGTATTGTGGTCCATAACAAATCCTATCAGATATAGTAAAATGCGAGTTGTAGAGATCAATAGAAACCTTAAAATTATAAATAATAAGATATGTGTGGGAAGTAAAGACTGAGCTATGTTCTCTTAAAATATTAAAGTGTAGAATAAACCCCTTGCTATCACAGTATTACCACAAATATAGATTGAAAAATTCTTAACAAGATATTAGTAAGGCAAATGCAAGCATTGCATAGAAAATAATAATACATCATGCTGAAGCCTTACAAATTTGGTTTAACGATTTAAAAATAAATTAATATATCACTTAATGATTATCTTAATAGATGCAGAAAAATATTTGTCAAAATCAACATCCAATCATAATAAATCAGTTATCAACTTAACAATAGAGGGGAAATTCCTTAATGTTGCAAAGTTATTTACAAAAATACATGTATTTGTAATGCAAAAGCACTGAAACATTCAGAAACTACACAAAGTGGTTAGATCTCATCATTCTAATGAGTACTATGTGAGATCCTATATTAGTGGTCAGAAACTAATGTCAAGAAAAACAAATAAAAATAAAATAAAATAGAGTAATTATGTTAAGATTTAATTATCTATGAAGGAAAAACTAAAGAAATTACTGATAAGTTATCATACAGAATTAGAAAATTTTAGCAAATTTTTCAAAGCCCTGGGATATAAAGTCAAAGTGCACAAACCATCTTCATTCATACACACTTGTCTCAATCAAGTGGAAAACAAAATTGTTAAAACAATATATAATGAGATAAAAAGTGTAGCTCTCATTTCCACCATAAGTTATTTATACATCCAAATCAATTTCATTTAAAGTCCCCACAGAATTACTTGCCTTGTTTGTTTTTTGCGTTATTTTTACGTATGAAACTTAAGAGGATGAGTCTATATTGATACAGAAGAATAGCCAAACACTCCTAAAGAAGAAAAATAACCAGAGGTAGGTGGGGTAGAATTTGTCCTACCAGTTGTCAGAAATTATTATAAAGCTATTATGAATAACACAAGGTAGTATTGACACAGGTAGAAATATCAAACACACGAACAGAGGTATACATACGTGGACATTTGATTTCTAATAGTATTTCACTAGAAAAGAATAGACTTTTCAACAAATCCTACTGGCACAATTTGGTTATCTATATGGAGAAAATATAAAATTGATTCCCTGACTGACACCATATACATATTAATGACTGAAAGATAAAAATAATAATATTGTAGATGACAATTTAGGATGATATCTTTATGATCTTAAATAGAATATAATTCATTAAACCTAAACTCACTGATAATTTCAACTACATTTGGTTTCAACCACCACAGAGTGAACAGAGAAGCCCCAAACTAGGAGAAAGTATACGCGACACACAGAAGTGAGCGGTACCAGAATGAATGAATAGCACACATAAATCAGGTGAAAAGACACAATCTGATAAAAAGGAGAAAATGTATGAACAAGTACTGCACATAATAGGAATTCCAAAGGACCAAGAAACATGTGGGAAGATTTCCAATTTGATTTTTAATCAGGAACATGCAAATTCATCGTGTGATTCACCGTTTTATGCCTGCTAGACCGGCAATGTGCCTGAAGAGTCTGGCAATATCAAGTGTTGGTGAGGATATGAAGCAACGGAAGCCTTTAGGAACAGCTGTTGTAAATGGGGATCAGCGGGCCACTTTGAGAAAAGAATTCATTATCAGATGGGACATTTGCGGATGTTCATAGTCTACAATCCAACAATCCCACTCCCGTACAGGGGCACCAGGACACTAGTGGAAGAACATCCTCAGTAACACTCAGAATGGCAAATATTGGAATGCAATAAAAATGTTCATCAATATTGCAATGAAAAACATATTAGGCTAAAGTAATAGAATAGAAGAAATAGATATGCATGCATGCAATTATGTAGATGAATATTGGGAGCAGAATGATTAAGGAAAAAAGCCAACTGTGGCAGAACACGCCTTCACAATTCCCTTCTATGCAGGAAAGAATTCAAAAACATTAAGCAGCATTTTGCTTTGAATACAAATTTTGTGGTTACAGTATGCGAAAAATAGAAGGAAATATTGAAAATATGGTTCTGGTTACTGAGAAAGAAAGGATGAGACGGGTAAGGATACGTAGAACTACAGTGGTGAGGCTCTCATTTTTCTCTTTAACATTGACCTCATTACCACGTCGATAGGTGTTCATCCCATCAGTATTTTTTTATACCCTATAGCACATACTTTAAACTATTACTCTGAATATACTCACTATTTCATAAATAGGAAAAAAGTATTCCGGGGGCGCCTAGGTGGCTCAGTTGGTTAAGTGTCGGACTTCCCCATGTCAGGTCATGATCTCATGGGTTCGTGGGTTCGAGCCTGGTCGGGCTCTGTGCTGAGAGCTGGGAGCCTGGAAACTGCTTTGGATTCTGTGTCTCCCTCTCTCCCCTTCCCCCACTTGTGCTCTGTTTCTTCTCAAAAATAGATATTAAAAAATTAAAAATAAAAGTATTCCTAACATCTATTTTAAGCTTTAAAAGAAAATAGTATACCTTTCAATAAGCTGCCATTGAGATGCAAATTTTTGTAATTTCTTGTCTGTTCAGGTTTCTTGGATGTGTGAATCTCATTTGACTTTCACATACCCCTGATGGAGCTCAGAGCATATCTACGGCATTGTGTTTATTTTAACAGTGTCAAACAATTAAAAAAAAATTCTTCACAGACAGTGTTCTTTTATTTAGTAATTTATTCATCTGTCAAGTATGTACTATTTTAAGTCTCTTCTGTATGTTAAACATGAGGAAGGCTATTACCCTCTCACTGTTTACAATTTTAGCAGCAAAGATAAGACTAGTCTAAAGACAGCTCTTTTGCAAAGCAGTAAGAGAGGAGAGCTGCCCAAGGAGCAAAAATGCAGGTGCTTTAAGAAATGAAAGGTGGAAGAATGATTTCTGGGTAATCCTGCAGCTGTTTCAATACTATAGCTGCCGGGGGAACTTCATATGCAAATTTCTAAGGTTGGAATCAAGAACTTGGAAGAAAGTCTCAGGAAAGAAATTGGAATGTCATAGTAAGGAAATGAGTGCAAGCGAGACTTCCTTTAAACAACAGCTGTCAGATTCTCTCTGGTGAAGCAAAATACTGCCTGAGACAGATGGGGTGGCGACCATCATCTTATGTGTACTTAGATTTAAATAGGCAATCTGACCCTATCTAACTATGCAGGCTTCAGGAGTGTGTTGTCAGGTCAGGCACACGATATGCTACATAGTGTACCTACAGGGATAAGGTGGCAAAGTTGTGCGTACTTGTGCATATGATTGTGTGGTAAGTAAAAGTATGGAAATATGTACAAATATGGAATGGGAATGGGGATCCCTTCACAATAAGTAAATAAAACGGACAGCAAGGAGTATTCAATACACTAAGCTAAAAAATATTCTACTGGTCTAGTCTCTTCCTTGGGGAGGTCAAGCATTACCCCAACTTTAAGAATCATGCTCAAGTAGGGGCACATGGGTGGCTGAGTCAATTGAGCATCCAACTTCGGGTCCAGTCATGATTTTGCTCTTTGTGGGTTTGAGCCCCGTGATGGGCTCTGGGTTGACAGCTCAGAGCCTGGAGCCTGCTTCAGATTCCCTGTCTCCCTCTCTTTCTTTCTGCCCCTCCCCCATTTGTGCTCTCCCTCTCTCTAAAAAATAAACATTTTTTTTAAAGAATCATGACTAAGTAATTGATTCCTTTATGTAGGCATCAAATCCTAAACATTTGTCTGATCTTTAGATCTTCATTTCAAATTTCTTGCTGGACATCTGCACATGGTTTACCAATAAACACTTCACACTCGATATGTGCAAACCGATTCTTCATCTGGCCTTGTATTTGGCTCCCGCTCATCTTTTTAAAATTAATGTTTATGTCACTTTCTCAATTCTTCATCCTTATAACCTACAAAGATATCTGCAGTAACTATTTTTCACTCACCACTTAGGGCCAATTGCTAAATTAAGTGGTTTGTCTCTATAAAATCTTCATTCATCTCATCCTTGGCATTTTCATTGACATTGCATGGATCTGTGTACTCATGATTTTTATCAATGGATGTACAGTTTCCCATTTTTCTATTCCCTCTATATTCCCACCCAATCTCCTTTACAATACCTCACAATATTTTGTCTAAAAAGCAAACACAACTATATTTTACTCCTGCAGAAAATCCTACAGTAACAGTTTTTTGTTCTCAAGGTAAATCCTTCCTCTTACACTCAAGGCCATCCAAGGCCATCCAAATATGGCACACTCTACATTTCCTTTTGTCAGGTTTTCTTTTCTCTAGTCCAACTGGTCAATTTGGTAGTATGAAAAATAGTCAATATTTGCCTCCTCTGATTCTGTGCACGTTCCTTCTACATGGAATCCTCTCACTCCATATTTATCTATCAAAGTTCTATCAGGCCTCAAGTCTACCAGATAGAAAGGGCTTTTAGCTTGCTCAACCATAACTTCTCTGTCTCTTAATATTTTTTGTATGTCTTGTTAGCCACTTAGTTATTCTGGTCTTCCAAATTATTTACTTATCTTCTTCTTGTGCTAAATTTTAAGCTACTTGTGCTCAGAAACTTTGTCCTTAATACCATAAAAATCATTACAGAACCTATATATATCAAGTAAAAACTGAAACACAGCAGCTGAAAAGACAGATAACACAGTCCTACAGGCACGTGTGCCATCAGTATATGTATCATCTCAGCAGAAGGCAGAGTATAGGTACAGGTACACTATTTTGCTTACTTTAAGCTGATAGTATCAGTGAGGCCGTGAACTTCTCTTTTAGAGTAGGATTAAATTTCTGTAAATATTTCTCCCCCAAAATTTTGATATTTCTTGATTATTTAAAATATTTCTCTGTCCCTCTGTCTCTCTCTTCCCTGACACATACTCGTGTATATCTTTATTGTTATTAGGTATAATGTCCAATATCACACATATAGCATGATCCTGAAAGAAAAGTGCATTAATAGCTCACCTATGTGCCTTAATTAAAGAAGTGAAATTATTATCTAACAACGGATATTGAATTTGAGGGACGGGACCCAGAAGAGGTTCCCAGTCAACAGCACTAAGTCATTTGACTTGCCTATTTCACTCCCAATGATGTCGCCTGTCCGGTCTACTGAGTTTCCTTTATTCTCTTGCAGAGAGAAGAAACTATTGTTTATTCTGTTTTTCCCTGTTATGCCTGAAATGAGCATACACATATGTTAAAAACATTTATGGACTGGGACACCTGGGTAGCTAAGTCAGTTAAGGTGTCTAACTCTTGATTTTAGCTCAGGTAATGGTCCCAAGGTGGGGCAACTGCACCTTGCATTGGGTTCCAGGCTAAGTGTGGAGCCTGCAAAAAAACAAAACAAAAACAAAACAAAACAAAACAAAAACAAACAAAGCAAAGCAAAACAAATTTATGGATTTTTAATGCTACTAATTATGAAAAATGAGAGACAACAGGTAACAAAAAAAATCAAATATTGGTCTACATTGAAAGGCAAAAATAATTAGGAATCTCTTTCCCAGGGGCTTTTCAATTTTATTAGTCTATGGGCTTTTTCATATTGAAAAAATACAAAACTAAATGCTCTTTAATTCCAAGTGTTATTAAAATTTTATTATATTACTTAAATATATATAAATAAAACTGATTTTACTTATAGCTTGAAACATGATGAAACCACATTTTCAAATAAAATATTAAAACTTCCCACCAAACCAATAAAATTCAAATTAACAAAATTAATTTAATATGGAATATATTTTAAGATATTAAAAAACGTAATTACCAATGGATTTAAAAGTATAAAATGGCATGTTTTCACTTTTCTCATTTTTATGTTGAGCATGCTGCAACATTATTTGAGTTAAAATTGTACCATTGCTGGGTTTTTTTTGCCTTTAAAAAAAACTAATAATCTTAACTATCAGGGAATTATTCTGAAGATTCAGTTAATCCAATCATGTTCATAAAATACAATAAAAATAATTTGAAGTGTGAAGTCCTTTATTACATATTTAGTGTCATAATTACTTGTATAAAAATAAAATCTAACAACACATCTGCTCATGTAATGATTATGATATCAACTGCTACGGGTTCTGTTGAGTTCTGAAGAGTTTAAAGTCTGTGTGCCATTTGATGACTTAATTTCCCCACTACTCTTCCTATGTAAGTGATTGTAAAATCTTTATTTATACAGCTTGCCATGAGGTAATTTGTCTTTTCCTTGGGGCCAATGAAAATGTAAACTCCAGAATTGCAATAAAGTAGCAGAACATGGTCATAAGTTGACCATACACACAGTCTGTGATATGCTTACATATATTTCAAGATTACCAAAATAAGAGCAGAAAATTCACAAATATTCATAAATTGAGCAAGTAAATCTCTAGAAATAATAAGTGTAGTAATTCCTTCCTTCAGAACCACTCCTTGGCATTTCCTCATTTTCTTAGTCTTATTTGGATAAATATATTTATACATTTAAATTTATATATGTGTAAAATGCTAAGCCATTTAGGATTTCTCCAGATTCAAATGTTATTTATAGCACAAGGCAGATCCAAATTAAAATGAGAACTTTTCTGTTTTACACAGGAAGTCTCTACTTAGGTAATTTCCTAATAGTGACACAGTCCAAAGTGAGCTAAATATATCTTAAATATTTGAAGGAAATATTGATTTGGGGAAGAAAAATGAAACACGAGACTTGTGGAAGAGATGGATCTATCTGTTGGTTAATTGACAAGTAGTTAATTCAGCCAGTAAAGGATGATAGAATATCTATCATACAACAATTCTGAAGCAATTTTTTCACCATATAGCTTTATCTACTTTGATTTCAGTTCTCTGGAAATGTTACCACAAAAAGTAAGCAAGTAGGGCTCTACATTCTATAATTCTGTTTGTTATATTTGCATTGTTTTCCTCTCTTTTCAATAAACTTCACAGTCTTTAAATATATGTGTATGTATACATAATCATGTATAAAATATATTTCATTTCTGTTCAAACTATATCATGATATATGAGCCTATGATTCTCCTATTGTTTGCAATATATTAAGTTTGGTATTATAGTATATTTTACACATTTTCCAGACAAAAATAAAATGTAATGCATTATTATATATAATGGAAATTCTCAGGTTCTGAGGTTACAAGAGGAAGAAGTGTCTGAAATAAGGCACAGAGAGAAACAATCCCAAAATTCATAGCCAAGTAAAAGAACAGAAATGTAATAAAGTTAAAGGGAAAGTAAACTCTTATTATTATTCTTATCAGGTAATTCCTGCACGCAAAACATTTTTAAATTAGCAATGGAAAAGGATGGCCACAATTCAGATCATTCTCTCCAAAACATGTTTAATTCAGGCTCTTGGAGTTCCTTTGTTTCAAGAAAATGAGCTTCTGATTTAATAATTGGGGGAAAAATGGTATTAACTATATTTTCAGTGTAACTCCACACTCACAAAGCAAAAGGCATTAAAAGTAGGACTTTAGTAGAATTAGTTAATATCTAATGAAAACATAAAAGCAACCCATTTATTCAGTTCTGAAATGTAATCAATTTTTAGATGATAAGAACAAATTTCATCTTGGAGACCCGACAATTTAGTGAAATACGTACCTACTTACTTTAGCTGTTTTGTTTTGTTTTGTTTTGTTTTGTTCCTGATAACATGAAAAAGAAAACACATCTTTGGTATAGTTAAAAAGAACACCACAGACTCAAAATGGCGCCACTTAGGTTAAGGTCCCAAGTCAGTAAACCAAGACTTAATACCTAAACTAACTGCAGTTTCAAACCCCTAGAAATGTAACCTTTAGTTAGCTCAACATGGGAATTTCCTTGTCAGCAGTAGGAAATTTACTGAGAAATCCCTTCTGCTCCCTTTAGGAAGGTGACCTGCCTAAAACAATGGATTATTTGCTGATATATTTTTTCTACTCCCTTTCTGCCTTTAAAAACCGTAGCCCTTTGGAGCTCCCCTCTACTTGTTAGATGGCATGCTGCCAGATTCATGAATCAATTAATAAAGTCAATTAGATCTTTTAAAATTTACTCAGTTGAATTTTTATTATCTAACAGTATTTACAAACTTTGTTACTAACACATGGCTGACCTTACAGTATAGAATAAGTTCTTTACCAAATAGCTTCTTAAAAGCAAGCTTTTTTTAGATTATGTTGCAAGTCTCTCATTGGGCAGTGGGGCCGAGAGAAAGGACCGTTCTGTATAATAGGAAATCAATCTGTTTTACTGAAGTTTCATTCTCCAGATGAGTTTGATTGTTGATGTTCTCTTTGTGACCACCATTTTATACCTTGCTGCTCTTGATACAGCCTTTTAAGGTCTAGGCTATTACCCTAAAATTTGCCTGCCATCCTTCCTCAGTTATCCATTTTTCTTGATTTTCTTTACTGAAAAAATTTTTTTTCAGTATTTATTGACTGAAAATATCTCTCAGAGTTAAATATGGCCTGTAAGATTAATGGCATATGTGAATTCATAGGCATGTGGCATATATAATGTCAAATGTGAAAACCATTTTCACAGATTACATGAAACTTTAAGAAAAAAATAAGTGAGTATTCAATTCAATCCATTGTTATAAAAATGGGATTATTCTCTTCCCTTTGCTCTAAGGCAACATTACTTCAAGTACACAACTCGATTTCAAGACATTTGTCAACTTTGCAAACTGTTCAACAGTCAGTAGTATTTCCCTCCCCTAAACTGACTACGTGTAGGCCTCAAGGACATAATGTAGACAGTTAAATGTATTGTTATAAAAGAGGAGGATTTAGCAATTTCCCAATAAATGTAATCAGGTAGTGAAATCAAACTATGTAACTCATACTAATATCTGCTTTATTTTATTTTTTAATTTTTTTCATGTTTATTTATTTATTTAGAAAGACAAACATAGAGAACAGGACAGGGGCAGAGAGAAAAAGAGAGAGAGAGTCCCATTCAGACTCCATACCATCAGCACAGAGCCTGATGGCAGGCTTGAACCCAGAAACCATGAAATCATGACCTGGGCCGAAACCGAGAGTCGGCCGCTTAACTGAATGAGCCACCCAGGAGCCCCTCTGCTTTATTTTAGATTAAGTTATGTTGTTTGGCCATCTGCTTTGGTAAAATTAAACAGATAATAATAATCTCCTCTGTTTTTTTCAAACTGTGAAAACCATAGTCCAAATAAAATGAATCAACACACTGAACGTTAAAATAAGGTTTATGTCCTGTCGTCAATCAGCAACTCAGGGCATCAATCGATTTTTGACAAACATATGTATTATAAGAATGTTTATTTTCCTACCTAGTTCAAGAGCAACCGGCCCTGTCCCCAGGAGTCCATTTTACTATTAATAATTAAACAGACTTACATAAGCTATTAAAACTACAAATAATTACAGTTGATTATGCCTTCTTTTACCCAAAAACAGGTTCAGTCACTGCAAGCCAAGATATTGAAATAAGCTAATTATCTTTTTTTCTTTTCTTTCTTTTTTTTTTTTTTTTTGCAATGACGAATTTTGCATCTCTATGACCCAAATCACCTTACTGTACAGATCATTGTTGTTAACAGATCAAAGGATTTTTTTAAAGGCAATTTTAGCAATGCTTGCAGCACCTACCAAGTTTGGTAGTAACTAATCATATTCTAGTTTGAAAGATAAGCAATGCCACTTGTAGAGCTAAAAGAGACTATCTGCTAATCTCTGTAAGAAACATAACTGCCTCATTTCATTTAGTTAACTCTTCAGCACTCTGCATCATCCTGCCTAAATATGAGGCCTGGAGCACTTTTTGAAAAAAAAATATATAAACCCAACACAAGATTTTAATGCTTACTGAACTCAGCCAGTCTAAGTACCTTTGTGAGTCCAAGAAGCTGGTGAGCTCCAGCTGCCGTTATCTCCAGCACCAGGTCCTGGGGCACTGGCATCCTCCAAGGGAACAGATGTCAAAAGGGGATGAGCAGTTGAAGAAACAAACCATTTTACTTCTCTGTTAAAAACACACACAAACAAAAACTGAAGAGTTTCCATTTTAAATATTACCCCTGTCTTTTGTATTTATTTTTAAAATTTATTTATTTATGTTTTGAGAGAGAGAGTGAGAAGTGAAGGGGCAGAGAGAGAGAGAGAGAGAGCCCTAAAGCAGGCTCTGCACTACCAGCATGGAGCCTGATGCAGAGCTGGAACCTTAAGGGCTGAACCTTAAGATCATGACCTTGAGCTGAAAACAAGAGTCAGGTGGCTAACTGAGCCACCCAGGCACCTGAATACTTCCCCTATATTTTTAGAATGATGAGTCTTTTTACTCCTATCATTGAATTAATTTCCAGAATGGAATTTCTTTGAGGAGCAGTCATTGTGAAAATCATTAGTAAAACAAATTTATATCATCAGAAGTTTAACAACTAAGGAAAATGAGGTACATGTCGCTTCTCAAACTTGAGTTCAAAGATTATTTGGTTGACTGGATATTTTGAGCTTTAAAATATCTGATACTTTGAAAAGTTAGATCAATATCCAAATTTGCTTTACATTTCTAATAACATATTGAATCAAATGTAGCTTTTGTTGGTTACCAGCTGAGTAACTATGGTTAAATTATGTGTCTTGAGTCTTAGTTTTACGATCTGTAAAATAGGGCTCAAAATACTCCTTACTTGAAAAAGATGTTGTAAAGATGAAATACAACTACACGAGAAAATGTTATATAGAGTGGCTAGCATCTAGCCCATGCTAGGTAAACTGTAGGATATTACAAAACAATTTCTATTTAACTTGCATTTTCAAAATCATAGCAGGAGCTATCATTAAGATAAGATTTGCTTTCTATTTAAAAACTTAAAAAAAAATAAATGTCACCACTCAGCTGGGACAGCCAACCAAAGAGGAAGAGAGAGAGAGAGAGACAGAGACAAAACAAGTAAGTCAAACAGGTGTGACAAATCCTACCAATATACTTTGCTCCAGACTGGTGGCCACTTGGAAGTCTGAGTCCAACACTTTATTTCACAAAGAGTTTTTAAAATGTGCACGACCAATAGATTTTCCAACCACTTCAATTTGCACACAACCTATTTACAAAAGGCTGGAGAGAAAAGAGTTAGAAGTAGTCTTTTATTAAAGCTAAAAATAGCAACTAATAAAATATTAACCAGAACAAATCTGTACTAAATGCAAACAGTAATCTTTCAGTAACACAGGCAGCTTTCCATGAAAAGGGAAGTCAAGCAGAAAAGGAAAATTCATGAAAATCAACAATATGTACTCCCAAGATCCTCTGTAACAACATATTATAAGTTGGCAGAAATTTTCCTTTTCCATATTGTAAATTCATTCTATCTTGAGTTCATGTATGCAGTTTAACAATAAGTTGAAAGCCAAATGTCTCATGAAGAAGTTATTTTCCTTCCTTTTTAAGACAAATATTGCATTTTGAGAATTTTTAAGGGTTTTTTTGTTGTTGTTAAGATATATAACATATAAGATGATGTATGAAATTAAAGCTAGTCTCTCCTTTGTGCTTGTTACAAACTAGGCCTTTTATCTATATCATCTTTAATTCTCCTAACTCAATAAAACAGTTACTTTTTTTAATCATTTATTTTAATACATCACAGCTGAGTAACCTAAGGCTCAGGAAAACTCTACCTCAAAACATGTTAAAAATAAAATACACAAGATGAGGACATAATATTTATAACAATAAAATATACACTGATTTCAATATGTGTTCCTGTTTTCACTGAGGAAATGTAAGTTTTCTCGTTTGCTTTTGTCCATCATTGGTCAAAACAAAAACATTACAAGTTTTTTATGTCATTATATGTCATATATATATATACGTATGTATATATATATGTATGTATATATATATATATGTATGTATATATGTATTATATATATGTATGTATATATGTATTATATATATATATATATATATATATATATATATATATAATGACATTATATGTCATTATATCTGGGTAATGATAGCGTAACATTTCTAAATAATTGCAAAAAAACCCACACAAAACCCATGAAATTGGTCTTCTGATATTTTCTGAAGAATGTTAATTACTTCATAATAATTTCACTGTATCTTATTTATATAATAATATACTCTTTATGGATTACACAGTGCCCAAAAAGAAGAAAATCATGATGACTCCAAATTCAATAACCAGCCACATTATCAATTTTCTATATCAAAAATGTGTTTCATAATGTTTTGTAATCTGATCTTTAAAAATTAACAATGTGTCATGTACATTTTCTATGTCAGTATGTATTCTAAATGAATAGTTTTCACATTTTAGAGGTAATATTCTTTCTTCAAAGAAATCTGAAGGAGAACCGTAATAGATATAACCAGGGAGGGGTGCCTGGGTGGCTCAGTGGGTTAAGCGTCCAACTTCGGCTCAGGTCATGATCTCACGGTTAGTGGGATCTAGCCCCACATCAGGGTCTGTGCTGACAGCTCAGAGCCTGGAGCCTACTTCAGATTCTGTGTCTCCCTCTTTCTCTGCCCCTCCCCCACTCATGCTTTGTCTCTCTGTCTCTATCTCTGTCTCTCTCAAAAACAAATAAACATTGAAAAAAACTTAAAAAAACAAACAAAAAAAGATGTCACCATGGATATACACCTGATCTCACTGAAAGGAAGAAGAGAAGCAATTTGCCTAACTTTGCTGCTACTCATTGGCACCTCCCTCCCCACCATGGCAACCTGAGGATCCTCAGTGGACTTGGGCTTCCATGGAGACTTCTTTGAAAACTCTCCTTCTGCATCATTTTGTTTAATGATAAATTATGATTCCATCCGATTGGATTTCCTTAAATAATTTTAACACACCAAAACCATTAGGGGGACTCAGGAAAATAAAAATGGTAATGAAAATCATTATTATAACAGAGAAAAATAACTCATGTTTATTTATGACTTAAATAATCAATTAATGACTAAAGCATTCCTATACAATAAGCATGAAGAGATTGTGGGGTAGAAGCATTATAATTCCTGAGAGGAAGGAAAAAGCCTTACATGTTGCCTGGAGGAACTTTCTGGACCTTAAAACAGGAAGGGGAAAGTCAAGCAAAGCACAGTGGATTCACTGAGTTGAGAAGACAGTAACTGAAATTTCAGAATGCTGTTATAGCTGGAATTTATGGACCAGAGTAGGAAACTAGACAGAGAAAAAGTTCTAGAAATCTGCAGGCAGATCTTTTGCTACAAACCTAACCTCCACATGCCCAGGCAGGCTACATCAGGCTGAACAAGAAACAACTATTAGAGGTCTGCAAGCTGAGCAGTTCCTAGAGACAATAGGTGGCTAAGAGATATTTGAGATCACCCGCCAAAGTGAAGCTATCTTGTTGAACACCCAGCTTCCAGTAAAGGACCTACCAGAAAAAAACTTCACTTGTCTCATAATGGCTACTCTAGACTCACCAGCACAAAACTTAAAAACAAGGGTCAAAAGAACAAAGTTGATTCTTAATGTAACTTCTGCCTGCCTAAATAAACTTCAGCACTCATTAAGTTAGAGAACAGAATCCAGATGCTAAACAATGTAAACATCAGTATTTTTTTTCGTTTAGAATCTAACCAAAAAATAACTAAACATGCAAAGGAGCAGGGAAATGTGACCAATAAATAGGAGATAATAAATCTCAGTAATGCAAGAGACAATGGGATTAGCATTCAAGGACTTTAAATTATACAATTTTGACTTCTTTTCATGTTTATTTATTTTGAGAAAGAGACAGAGCACAAGCGGGGATGGGCAGAGAGAGACACAGAATCCGAAGCAGGCTCCAGGCTCTGAGCTATCAACACAGAGCAGGACGCGGACCCGAATCCACCAACTGTGAGATCATGACCTGAACTGAAGTCAGAGGCTTAACTGAGCCATCTAGGAGCCCAATACAATTTTGAAAAAAAGATGCACAAAGTTCGATACATTTTAATACATTATTTCTTTTTTTTTATTTTTTAAATGTTTTTATTTATTTTTGAGACAGAGAGAGACAGAGCATTAGCAGGGGAGGGGCAGAGAGATGGGGAGACACAGATCCGAAGCAGGCTTCAGGCTCTGAGCTGTCAGCACAGAGCCTGATGAGGGGCTCAAACTCACGGAGTGTGAGATCATGATCTGAGCGGAAGTCGGATGCTCAACCAACTGAGCCACCCGGGCGCCCCTGTGGTTTCAAGATTTACTATGGTGAGGGTGTTAATCAATACAGTATAATTGTCATGAGGATAGATAAGTAGATTAATGCAACAGAGCAAAGGATTCAGAAATATGCTCACATAGAATAGTCAATTGATTTTTAAAGGCAGGTGTTGAAATAAGTCATTAAAGAAAGGCTGGCCTTTCAACAAATGGGGATAGAAGAAATGGATTTCTTTTTGGTGAAAGAATGAAATTTGACCCTTAAAGGATAACATACCCCAAATTAACTCAAAATATAGAAACTAAAACTTATAGATAAAACAAAAGCAAATCTTGAGATATACCTCCTTGAGGTATCTTTTTTAAACAGGACACTGATAACATAAACAATAAAGAACAAACTGATAAATTGGATTTCACTAAAAGCAAACATTTCTGTTCTTTGAAGGACACAATTAATTAAATAAAACGGCAAGTCTGAGACTATGATTAAATATAAAAAATATATATTTAACAAAAGTCTTATATTGAAATATATATGAAGAATATTTAGAATTTAATGGGAAGATAGCAAATAAACCATTTATTTAAAAATATGCAAAATAGTGAAGAGACATCTTATGAAGTAAGATAAATGAAAAGCCAACGTGCATATGTAATGGGACGTATAAAGTAAAAACTAAATGAGGTATAACACACACTTACTAAATTAAATAAAATTTAACAGACTCAGTAAATATGTGGAGCAACTCAAACTTCCAAAAGTTGCTGGCCAAAGGGTAAAAAGGTGTGACCATTTGGAAAACATTTTGGTATTTTCTTATAAAACTGAACATGCACATACTATACATTCAACAAATCTACCTGTAAACACTTACCCAATAGGCTTTTTAAAGATAGGATTACAAAAAAACTTGTATACCAATGGTCACAGTGACTTTATTCACAATAGCCCCAAACTAGAAACTACCCAAATATTCACCATTTATTTAATGAATGGGTCAAAATATGATATATCTAATAAAGGGAATATCCCTTAGCATTAAAAGGAAACACAACATAGACGAATGTCACAAACTATATGCTTAGTGAAAGATGTAAGACATAAAATGGTACCTATGGTATAATTCTATCTACATGAAACGGATACAGAAGGAAACCAACCTATAGTAACAGAAAGATTATTGGTCAATTTTTGAAGCAGATATGGAGTATAGGAATTAAGTGTAAATAGGTATGAGAGAATATTTTGGGTGCTGCAAATAGTATATAGGTTAATGGTAAAGATTACTTTGGTCTCAATTATTTGTCAGTATTTACTGAACTGGACACTAAAGATAAGTACGTTTTCTTGTAGGTAAATCAGACTTGAATAAGTTGTTAAAATACAAAAATTAGGAGAATATTTTCTGTGCTATAAAAGATATATAATAAAGAAATTATTTCTTTCTTGAAAACCTGATAGAATCACAGGGAAAACATATGGACTTAGGGAACCCCGTGGAGGTGGTTGCTTTTTATAGCCTTTGATTTTTCTCTAATAGACATATTTTCCTCCTTTACAAATATTTTGTAAAGTTATATTTTCTAGACAATCAGCTATTTCTTTTTGAGTTTCTTGTTTATTTATAAGCTAACCAAAAAGGTGTCTTATTCTTTAAAAATTATTTTTGTCACCCATAAATATATTCCTCTTCTCATTTCTAGCATTTCACAACCTGGTTTTTAAAACTATTTTTTTATGAAATGGACTGCAGAGAATGAGTTCCTGAACTCATTCTCAATTCTCAATTAAGATCACACATTTTTGGGGCGCGTGGGTGGCTCTGTCGGTTGAGTGTCCGACTTCAGCTCAGGTGATGATCTCATGGTCTGTGATTTGAGCCCCTCGTCGGGCTCTGTGCTGACACCTTGGAGCGTGGAGCCTGCTTTGGACTCTGTGTCGCCCTCTCTCTCTGACCCTCCCCCATTCATGCTCTGTCTCTCTCTGTCTCAAAAATAAATAAACATTAAAAAAATTTTTTAAAAACATTACACATTTTTGATTCAGAGGATCGAAGCTCAATGCCTGGGTTTCTTCACTTGCAAATAGTCTTCAACCTCATCACTGTTGGGTTTTACTAATAAATATGACTAACTAATTGGACATCTTTTTTCACCTGAGGGTGTGGAAGCAAATTCACGCCATTCCCATAAATTACTTTTATGCTTCCTTAGTTTTTGTTTTTTCAGTATTCCAGACACATGGTAGATATTGATTACAGATCATTATTTCTATATTCTCGAATCTTTTTTTTACTTTCCAATTGGTTTCTCTAAACCTATGAGACAAAAATCTCCCTAAAGCTTGTTTTTAATCATTACAACCCCATCAAAGGCTCTAATCTGTCCATGAGGACCCAAGAGGCCTACAATCTATACATGGCTATTTATATCTCCATATTACTAATTTTATTATATAATCAAAGAATCTCCATGAATAGACTAGCATATACTCCTCCTCAGATTGATTATGTGTTGACTACGATGCCAGGTATCACTGAAAAATTATTTTTTCTGTTATTTTTCTTTAAAGAAACAACTTTAATTTGTAATTCCCATGACATTTGATACTGATAGTCTCCATAACAAAGTCAAGCTAAAATTTTTTATCTCTTCTTTTAGTTCACAATACCTCTCTCTGATTCTATCTCAATATAATAAAGCTTCACTCTTCTTTGTTAAAGAAAATTACTCATTTTAGATTACAAAAATAGAGCTTTAGAAAGGAGGTGTGAATATCCATAATCTCTGGTTTCAGTGTGATAAGAGCTTGATTTTTTTTAATGAATAAATAATGCAGTTAAAGACAGTTACAATGGGGTAGCCATCTCTGTCCTGTGAAAAGACCTCTTTCAAGGGCCAGCAGCAAACAGGTAGTATCCCATTATAAAGAGTTTATAAACAAAAACTGGCAGAAAGAAGGCAGCTGGATTGCATGTCAAATATATATATATATATATATATATATACACACACACATACACACACATATGTGAATGTATATATATGCATGTATATATACATATATATACATACATATATATATGTATGTATATATATGTATGTATATATGTATATATATGCATATATATGCACATATATGTGAATATATGTATGTATATATATGTATGTATATATATTCACACATGTGTATATATGCATGTATATATATGTATATATGTATATATGTATATATATATTCACACATGTATATATATGTATGTATATATATGTATGAATATATATATGTATATATATTCACATGTGTGTATGTGTGTGTGTATATATATATACATACATATATATGTATGTATATATATGTATATATGTATATATATATATTCACATATATGTGAATATATGTATGTATATATATGTGTATATATATTCACACATGTATATATATGTATGTATATATATGTATATATATGTATATATATATTCACATATGTGTGTGTATGTGTGTGTGTATATATATATATATACATATATATATATATATATATATATATATATATATATATATCACACTCCCCTTATGGAGTTTAATCAGCTAAGCTTTAGGAAAAGAAGGCAGGTGATAGATATATCAAAGTTATGAGAGAAAAAACAGGAAAAAGCAGGTTGAAGGGAACACAGAGAGAAGAGATCTAAACTATTTCTCCCTTAGGAATGACCTCATATTAATTCTCTCTTGTGATCCAGGGCTCTGCATACCCTCATGAGTCACATCTCTTAAGGACAGCTTTTAGATGAAGGCAAAAGAAAGTCAAGAACAATGAAACTTCCTTGAATCAGAGCTAAATATCGCCATTTCACTCTCAGGCTGGTGAAGGACATTCTCCCTATGAAAATCTTAGTATGCATGACTTTTAACTCAATCATGGTTATACTACGTCTTCTGCTTTATTTATTGCTTTTGAAATGTGGAAGTGAGATATTTTACTCCTCATCAAAAATATACCTACACCAAACACCTACAAAATCTGTAAGGTACTCCATATTTGAGATATAGTTCAACTTCTAATTACAACTCTGTTGACTCAGGAAGACCCACTGAATGATAACTAGTCTTTCTCAAGATTCTGTTCTACCTTCTATTTCCTTTCCTGTTTTGGAAAAGAAAGAAGCAGGCTACAAAGATATTTCAGTAGTTATAACATCACCAAATAAAATCAAGACCTTGAGATTCTGACCTTTCATTCTTTAATATTTTAAAAGACTTTTCTTGGGGAAATTACTTTGAAAAGTAATGAATAGATACATTGCAATATCAAGAAATCTTTTCTACACGAACTAAAAATATATCAATGATAGACTTATTTAGGTCATATTAAACTTAATTCTAATGTGAATAATGGTTACATATTTGGAAGTGTTTCCCAGGAACTCTAGTTACCTGGTTGTGGTTTAAAATATTACACATTTCCATATTTGTGAGATGGTTTAATAATTCCGTTTGGGAGCTGAACAATGAGATAGATGACTCCCTGATAATACCCAAACTTTCTCACTCTTGGCTCAATTATAATGTCAATTTTGCATTTGTGAAAGAGGATTTCTTGCCATTATTCATTTAATGTTAGGATCAATAAGTACTGATTATGGCATATATCTGAGAGCTATTACCTTCAAACCAGAGTTAAACTGCTAAAATCCACAGGGTGTGGACAGGTAAACTAATTACACACTGCTCTTAATTTATATGTTATATACTTTGCTAGTCAACATCATTGTTGGAAGGGCTCATTGTACCCTTCCCTTTGTGGACCTTCACAAATGCAATGTGAAGATTTTTTTAATGTAGTGAATATTCTCATGTATCAGTAGAAATCCGTTTAGTCAACGCATAAAATAGCATTTTTAACGAATTGTTTGATATTTAAGAAAATAAATAATGTTTTTAAGTTTTATTAATTTGGGTGAATGTAACCCACATTGTCACCAAAGCAATATTATGCTGCAAATGAAACCAAGAAGTAAACAGTTTTATTACACATTCAGTGATTATGTATAATCAGCAAAAAGTTTCAGGGAAGAATAGCTTGTTCTTTTTTTATACACAGCTTTTGTTAGAGTAACCGTCTTATTTATCATTTCTGTTTCTCTTCATTTGCTCTGTGGATTCAAGCTGCTATCTGGAATCATTTCCTTAGCTCAGTACTTACCTGCAAACAGAATCTTTGTACTGTTATTGGCAAATATATTATATTTCTTCATGAAACACACTCAACAAAACAGTATATACATATTGTCCTATTCAATAGTTTTCAAAATCAATTAAGAGAATAAGGTGAAAAATATGCATTTATACTGTTTTTTATAATTACATGATTAACTTTTCCAGTGCTATTTGTTTTCCTATGTGGATTCAAAATACTATCTGGGGGTCACTGGCTTTCAGCCTGAAGAATTTCCTTTCATATTTCTTTTAAGGTGGTTCAGCCAGTAACAAATCTTGGGGTTTTTGTTGTTATTTGAGCACTTTAAATATGTTAACCTACTGCTTTCTAGTCCTCATTTTTTTCTGATGAGGAATCTGTTAATTTTATTGGGGTTCCCTTGTAAGGGAGGAGTGTTTTTCTCTTACTGTCTTTCAGGTTTTCTTATCTTTGGCCTTTAGTATATTTAGAATTTTTTTTAACATTTATTCATTTTTGAGAGACAGAGTGTGAGCAGGGGAGGGACAGAGAGAGAGGGAAACACAGAATCTGAAGCAGGCTCCAGGCTCCGAGCTGTCAGCACAGAGCCGGACATGGGGCTCGAACTCACAGACCGCGAGATCATGACCTGGGCTGAAGTTGGATGCCTAACCGACTGAGCCACCCAGGCGCCCCCTTTTAGTATTTTTATTATCATGCGTCTGTGGGTCTCTTTGAATTTATCTTGACTGGAGGTCATCAAGCTTCTTGGATGTTTAGATTATTGTTTAACAATAATTTTGAATGTTTTCAGTCATCATTTCTTTGACAATTTTTTCTTTCTTTCTCTTATACTTTGGGTGTTCCCATCATGCATATGTTGGTGTGTTCAGTGATGTACACCTTTCTCTGAAGTTTTCTTTTTCTTTTTTTTTCCTGTCTCTTTTTCAGCTTGCATGACCTCTATTGAACCATTTTCAAGTTCCTGAATTCTTTCTTCTGCCAGTTCACATCTACTGTTGAGCCCTTCTTATGAAGTTTTCATTATAGTCTTTGTACTTTCAATTGCAGAATTTCCATTTGATGCTCTGTCTTTATTATCATCATTTTTCCCTTTAATAATACTTTCTCTTATTTCCGTGAAAATTTTATAATGTGCTTATAATGTCTACTTCAAGGTCTTGTTGTTGTTATTGTTGTTGTTGTTGTTGTTAAATGCTGCATCAGATCACACTCACAGTTTCTGTTGCATTTTTTTTTCTGGTGTATGAGTCACTTTCTTATATCTTTGTATTTCAGAAATTTGTTAGAAATTGGATATTTTAGATAATAGATTGTAACAACTCTTGAGTCCAGGCTTATTATTTTTGCTTGGTTATTGGTTTAGGTACTGGCTATACTATTTTAGTAAAGTCTATTTCGCTCCCTTAGTATTAAGCCTTCGATGCTGTACTTAAAGAATACCCCAAGTCGTGGTGGTAATAATTATAGTTTTTGCAGGGCTTCCTTTGACTATCTCTTTCTTTGGACCATGTTGAGATCCATTAATTGCTGTTGAGATCCCCTAACTGATGTCCCCCTGATTGAAATCCATTACTTGCTGGCTAACTGCTTTATCATTTTCAATAACGATCTGGGACATAGATTGCTTTACAGACAAATCCCATCAAATTCAAGTTTCTTTGAAGGAATGGTTACAGTTGTCACTTTCTGAGATTTGTTCTGACCCCAGGAAGGCTCCTTCTGGCTGTTTCTTTCCCAGCTCTCTTTGGCAAACGAGCCAGCCAAGTTTAGCTTAAATCTTTAATGAATTTATGAATCTCCTCCCAATTTCCTTTCACTATGTCCTTTCCTGGTTTTGACAGCATACTTAGCTTCAATTTCTCCATACCCTACTGAATGTGTAGTTTGTTATTTTTGGAAGAGACAGAGCTGTTTTATGATTTTCTCTCTCTTCACCTTCACAAAAGTTCTTTAAGCCACATCTCTGGAACTTGGAGTAGAAAAAAAAAACTGCATTTCTGTCTTAATGACACCCCTGCTCCAGGAACTGAGTGCTCAGTGGGACAGAGACAGTAAGCAGCATGGAGTCTTATCAGCTTGCCTTTACAGCTATGGAACCATTGCTTTATGGACCTACAAAAGAGTGACTGGGGCCCCAAACTGAAGAAAGAAATTCCTCCCACCAGTGGGGAGTAGGCCAAAATAAAAGAAAGCCCCCACCTTTGCCTTGAACTTTGACTTAGTTATTTGTAAGGCAGGATGAAAAATGTTGACATTCGGACCCTCCAGGGAAGGTAGACCCCCAACTAGAAGATGGGAGTAGAGGGATTCCTAAGTTCTTGGCTGTACTGATGTCCAGAGAAGTTTCCCTTTGGCTAAATTGCTGAATTACTGAATGTTAATTGGTTTTCGTGAAAACACAGTTCCTTATTGCTGTAAGAGTTTAACACCATTTCCACGTACTTCAATATTTGTGGTCTTATGTATTTGTTTTGGTTTGGTGTGTGTGTGTGTGTGTGTGTGTGTGTGTGTGTGTGTGTGTAATTTTTTCACTTATTCCACTGAGAAGTGGCTCCACAGACCTCATCATGCTATTATGCCAGTGACAGTTCTTGACTTTTCCTTGTTTACTTGTTTTGAATAGCTGTATTTTGGGGGATAATTGCTTCAAATGTCTCTTCAACTTAGACTTTTTAGAAAATAGAGCCTGAGACTGTTTTGTCATCATTCATACAGACTACATCATTAATTCCATCTTCTTTGTTTGTAATAACACAATAAATTATTAATCAAGAAAATTAAATAGTTTCATAAGCATCAACAATTAATGTTAACACCAGCACTAAGAAATAAATGGTTAAACTGCAGTAATGTTCTTGTTTTAGAGGTTCATAGAGGCAAATATGTTTCTAATAAATGTTTAATGGTCTTCATTAAGCTCTCTTAGAACATTAAAATCATCTAAAATTGCTACAATAATTAGTCTTCTAAACACCAGAGTGAGCACAAGTAGGATTGATCACTTGCCCAGATTAAACAATGCAGCCTCCAACATTTTGATGACTCTCACTAAAAACAGAAGCCATCATCGTATACCCTTTTATATAGAAAACGATAATGTCAAGAGAATATCAATTCTTGGACACTCATTCTTTCAGACAATATCATATCAAGCAATAGATGAAATATTTCAGCAAAGTACACATAGAGGATCAACACACTACTAGAAAAAAGTATTTTTCTGGAGCTAACATAGCATGAAAAGCACAGAAATAAAATAACAATCTGAGCTGCCATTGTTAGTGTTGCAGCCACTTGGATGATTATGGGCTTTTGAAAGATGGACATATTTTGACTATTTCAATCATAGAAGATACGGTCAATTGACTTGTAGAAGGGCTAGAAATGGAGTTTCAGATTCCTCTGTTCTATTTTTATCAAACTATAGGAGGACAAAACCATTTATGACTTATCTTCAGTGTTTTGAGGTTATTTTATGGGCATTTGAGTTGCAAATTGTCTATTATCATGGAACTTAACTGAGGCTATCATTGCAAAAAAGGTTTTGAATTTCATGTAGAAAAAGAGATAAAGTTGCAATCAAAACAACTTCTCCTGATATTGGCTATCTATTTCCTGAAGCAAAATGAATTTAAAAATCTCTTTGCTTAAACTGAACCAATGCCAATTAGTCCCAGCAGTAATAATGTAAGTTTATATGAATTTTGAGACTGAGGTAATTTAAAAGAAAATATCAAAAGTCCAATGGATGCTGATAATATTCCTTCACTAATGACTTAGATGTGCACCGATGACTCTCAGGGAAATGATGCAGAGCAGTTTTCTGAACCTACAATATATCATACAGAATGCTCTTCAATATATCACCCAACCTTATTTTCTATTGGGGTGCTTTTTAGTCTTTGCACATTTTTGTATGTTAAAATTTTATTCATCTAAAAAACTCAGCCTCGTTTCTAAGAGATATTTGAATTTCCTTTGAAACAGTTTGTTATTTATACTATCTTATGGCTTTTAAACATTGGAATAATTGTCCTGAGAAATTCTTTCCAGTGGCTAAGAGGACTAGATTTTTACCCCCTATCATGCACAAATTAACCATCTCTTTGAAAACCAGGTAATGATTTTTTAAATGTGCAATTTAAAATTTCAAACCATATTACCATTTTCCTCCCAGAAGCTTCACTGTCAGTGACTTAGTAAAACCATCATTAATCACAAGATAAGCTACAGTCATGTGGTGATTGTAATTTGGTCCCACGGAACCAAAGACAAATGATATGGAATACTATTAGCAATGATAGCTTTAATGTAGACATTCATCATGGACTCAGGTTCACTTGATGTGACTTTAGGATAAAAACAGGGGGAAATTGCCTAGCTGTTCAAAATTCTATTGCTATTAAATCATAATTTTGACAAAATTGTACAAAATAAGTGTAGTAAATTTTGTGTTTCCCATTTTTCACTCTAAAAAGAAAAAATTGCAGGGGCTTTGAAGAACCCAGATGCTGTGCAATTAGAATAGTGAATCCTGATTAGTTCTTATCTATCTAATTGCTAATAATAGAATCTGAGGTTTTGGCAAGCTATTTATAGGAATCACAAGGCTGTTCCAACCCTTCAGAACAAGTAGGCTGCTAATAGAATCTAAGAAGACACACACATACATACACACATATGCACATGTACCATGCATACACCTCCCCCCCCCCCCACCACACACACACACGCACGCACAGATTCTTTCATCATTGAATTATTTTACTGGTCATAAACTTCTTAAATATACTGCATGGTAAGTTCTTAAAGTAACAGAACCCAATTTTTAGGAAGAGACCCTTGTTTTCTACTTCAGCTTAAGTACTATTCAGTGGTCACCTTTAAGAAGATACTTACATTTTAAAGGCCCTGCACATCATTATTAAATACTTCCCCTTGTAATAAAGCCCTGATGAGTAGTGAGTGAATGCAGTTATCAAAACTAAGATTGCAGTCTACAACTGGGAATAAATATTGACTATGGCCTGCAGCCTTCTCCTAAAGAATAGATGAGTTGAACTTTAATTCTTCATGTGGAAAAAAATACCAAGTCTGCTACTTTAGGAATAAATTCAGGCAATGTCACTGTGTACTGTATTTCAACATTTTATTTTATTTTTGTTTCTGCCACCCAGCCTATCTGTGTAGCTTGTTCAACTATGTCGGTCTCTACCCTTACAAATTTAGTTGCTTTATTCCCTGCATTCTTTAGTTGAGTTATCCAATCGCATTCTGTGTTCCCAGGGAATCAAGGTGATATTGTGGCCCAGATAGAGGAGATCTGCTGTTAAACCATAAGATCTCTGCAGAGTCAAATTTGAGATCTGGCTCACCACATCTTCTGGTCTTTCAGAGATACATTCAGTGAAGGAAGTGAGAAGGATTCTAATACTTTCTTTCCTTGAATATTTTAAAACATCTATATTTGTATGATTGAGAAAGTGTCTCAACACTTCAGTGTGATGGGATGCCCAGGTGGCTCTGTCAATTAAGTGTCTGACTGGCTCAGGTCATGATCTCACAGTTTATGAGTTTGAGCTCAGCGTCAGGATCTGAGCCTGGAGCTGACTTCAGATTCTGTGTCTTCCTCTCTCTCTCTCTCTCTCTCTGCCCCTCCCCCTCTCATGCTCTGTCTCTCTCTCTTGAAAATAAATAAATACTAATTTTTTTTAATTGCAGTGTGTTGATACCATAAAGAAATTTATCTTTTATTTTCTATGGATCTATCTCTATAGCATTTAGTTTAATTTTATCTATACTTTGCCTGCTGATTTCTTAGGTTGGAGGGGATGCTCCTTAGTTTTGGGGACCTTGAAGAATAAATTGTATATTTGTTTGGATACATGTCCTGCAATTGGCCCTATGATCAAGTTCTTAGCATTATGAAATGGTGATTTCAAAAAATATGAGCCTTTTATAAATTGTTGAAAAATCCCTATGGCAAAAGAAATTTGAAAGGGAAGGGGTCTAATTTTGAACTCCCTTAAAGAATCTGGCTGCTACAGTAACATAAAAGGCACAAGGTTCTAGTGGTAAGTACAACAATTTGGAGTCTCACTGCAGACAGATTACAGACATGCTAGATTTTGTACTGGACAAAATGTTTAAGTTATACAGCAGATATTTGTAAGTACTGTATTATTTTGTTAGGACTGCCATAACAAAATGGCACACACTGGAGGGTATAAATGACAGAACGTCATTTCTCACGGTTCTGGAAAGTAGAAGCCCGAGATCAAAGTGTTAGCAGGATCTGTTTCTTCTGAGGCCTCTTTGGCTTGCAGATAAGCCCTGCTGTAGTCCCTACATATCTTTCCTCTGGGTCTCTGGGTGTGTGCACTTTGGGGTCTTCCTCGGTGCAAGAACACCACTGATACCCTCTGTGTGTCCAAATTTTCTCTTCTGGAAGAACAGAGTCAGACTGGACTAAGGCCCACCCTAATGACCTTGGTTTTTTTTGTTTTTTTGTTTTTACTATTTTTATTTGTTTTCTAATTTTGAGAGAGAGAGAGAGAGAGACAGGGAGAGAGAGAGAGAGAGAGAGGATGAGCGGGGGAGGAGCACAGAGAAAGGGAGATGCAGAATCCAAAGCAGTCTCTGGGCTCTGAGCTGTCAGCACAGAGTCTATCACAGGGCTCAAACCTACGAACCATGTGATCATGACCTGAGCCAAAGTCAGCTGCTCAACCAACTGAGCTACCCAGGCGCCCCACTAATGACCTCATTTTTAATGTATCACCTGTTTAAAGGCCTTATCTCCAAATATAGTCCCATTCTGAGTTACTCGGTGTTCCAGCTTCAACATACCAGTTTGTGGGGGCCCTAATTCAGCCGATGGCATTCACTTTAATGTAGCACTGAGAATATAGCACTGAATGAAATAGAGAAAATCTCTGCCATCCTGGGGCTTATATCATTCTACTTAATATTTCTAAATCCTCGATTTCCTCATCTGTACAAAAACCTTACAGATTGTTGCTGGCATTATGTTACAGAATGGTGGAGAGCAATTAAGATAGATCCTAGCCCATAGCAAGCCTCAACAAATCATCACGAGACCTGTGATAACAAAAGTGTTGATAAGCATAGAAAGGTTAGATTTTAAAAACCTTCACACACCTTCTCCTAAAATTTTGAATGAGTTGGTTGCCTTCAGGCGATGACAAGGTTGCTACCCAAGTGCTTTATCCCTGAGGCCCAATGCATTATTTCACAAAGTCTCACTAAATTATTTGCCTTCGCTACTACTCCAATTATAGGAGTCACTCAGTTTCTGTAAATGATATGAGGAAATCCCACTGAATTAGATACTTAAATTCCTCTTTGTTTCTTGAAGGGAGTGTAAATTGCTGTGTGTTTAGGTCTAGTTTATTATGCTTGGGTCCAAGGTAGAATGGTACTGACCCCTTCTGGTTAACTTGGTTACAAATTCCTGGGAAATGTATTTTCAATTTGCGGTATCTCAGTTCACACAATTCCTTCAACTTTGGTATCTTTGGTTACAGAAATCCTTCTTAAGAAGTTTTCCCCTTACTCTTTGTGTATATCCACTTACTCAGCAAGAATAGAATTTATGCCTACTATCTACAGGCAATGTTCTCAGTGTCGCTGGCACAGAAGTAAATAAAATAGACAAAGATTTAAACTTCATGTTGCTTATGTTTATGTGTTGATTGGTAGAAGCTGTTCAAGAAGATGCAATGTCTATACACACTGCTCCACTTATAAGCAGTATCCACCATCATGGTAATTTAGAAGAAGGTACTGTAGTTTCAACTGCATAGCTGAATATAAGTATAAACACCATATTTATACTTGCTGTATAAGCTCCCATCCTTAAATTGTCATCTAGAAATAAGCACCATTGCAAATATAGTTTTGGCCAGAATCGTTTTGCGTTAGAGGCTTGAACACGATAGGATTCCTTAAATGTACTCTTAGGAAGTTATCAAGTTACTTTATGCTAAATCTTAGCAAGTTTATCGTTTCCATACCTCTTATTTCTTACTTCTGTTTAGGGCCATCCCTGCCATACACTTGGTTCAGTCAGTTATCATTTCTTGCATGCATTATTGCAAGTTTTCAGTCTTGATCTGTTATAGTAGGTTTGACACACTAGAGAAAAGATTTCTGTTTCAAAATCGTCAACTGACTTTCACTTCTCACTGGCCTCACATCATACTATGGTTTGTAACAGGATAAAAAACAGGAACTTTCAGTTCCTCAGATGTGATAATCTGCAATCCTAATACTAACTTTATTTCTCAAACAGAAAATCGCACCGGAATCCATTGGTGGATTTTTTTTTCTTTTCTATTTTTGGTGGTAGCGGGGAGTGTTTTGTGGCTTGCTGTCTCTCTCACTACACTCACTGAGCTGGCAGCTAATATGGGTGGTGATCATGTTTTACTCATCTCTGTATGCTCAGTTACTTGCATAGTTCCTTCTTCCTCCCCCTTGTTTTATTTAAATGTCTTCTGAGTCATAATTGCCTATCCTATAATTCATTCTTTTCAAATGTACAATTCAAAGATTTTTTTTCCATAAATGCATTAAGTTAATGATTGTGAAACCACCACAAAAAAGTCATTTTAGGACATTCTGTCACCCCAAAATGAACATGTATTGTTCATGTACAGGTACTATTTATCCTTCTTCCTCCCTCCCTTTTCTCTGGGTGACCACTAATCTACCTGCTGTCTTTGTAACTTCATCTTTTCTGTATATTTTGTGTAAATTTAAAAATAAAATATGTGGCCCCTTGTATCTGCATTCTGTCATTGAACATGTTTGTTTTCTTTCACTAAAATGATTTTGAGTTTCATTCATAGCATAGCATATAACCCTAGTTTGCCCCCTTCTTTTCTGAATGGTATTTTATTATATTTGGATTATTATCATATATATGTATAATAGAATACATATAGAGTATACAAAAATATGTCGAAAGAATCACATGAAATCACTTCCATCAGTATTTGCTTAGTCAAGTATGTTTTAATATCCCCTTTATTTATGAAGGATAGTTTTATAAGATATAGAATTCTTGGTTGACAGTCTTTTCCTGTCAAAACTTGAATACATATTCCTATTCCATCTGGCCTCCATGGCTCCAGATGGGTCAGCTGCTGATCTTATAGACAATCTACATGATAAGCAATTTTTTGTCTTTATGTCTTCAAGCTTTTCTCTTCATCTTTGAGGAGTTTCATGAGTTTGACTATGAAGGGTCTAGGTGGGGATCTCGTTGAGATTATTCTACGTGGAGTTTGTTGAGCTTCTCATAAATTTAGCTTAAATATTTCTTAAAAGTTTTTTTTTAATTTTTTTTTTTTTTGAGACAGAGGCAGAGAGAGAGAGAGGGAGACACAGAATCCAAAGCAAGCTCCAGGCTCCAAGCTGTCAGCACAGAGCCCAACGCAGGCTTGAACTCACAAGCCATGAGCTCATGACTTGAGCTGAAGTCGGACACTTAACCGGCTAAGCCACCCACGTGCCCCAGCTTAAATATTGCCTATTAACTCTGGAAATATTTCATTCATTATTTTTTGAAATATTGTTTTCTGTTGATTTACTACTATGCTTTTCTGGTTCTTCCTTTACTCAAATGTGCATGCTGGATATTGTTCCTCTCATCTATAAACTCTATTCATTTATCTTAATCTTTATTCTTTTTATTCCTCACCTTGGATTATCTCCCTCAATCTATGTTCACGTTCATTAGTTATGTTTTCCTTCCAGTTCAAATAGTTGTTTGTCCCTCTAGTAAATTTTTCATCTCAGTTATGGCACTCTTCAACTTCACAATCTCTATTTTATCCTTATTATTATTACAATGAAATAATTGTTCCCATCCTAATAATAATTATTATATTGTTGCTACTATTATTATTTCTATCTTTTCATGAGGTTCTCTATTTGGTGAGACATAGTTTTCATTCTTTCCTTTAGTTTTGTGCACATAGTTTCATTTCACTGAGCATTTTGAGAACAGTAAGACACAGCTATATGTTGTCTATATGAAATCCACTTTAAAGTGGTTAAAATTAAAGAGAAATATAAAAATAGCACCAATCCAAAGAAAGCTAGAGAAACCATATTAATTTTATAGAAAGCAGTCTTAAGAACAAGGAACATTCTCATGGATAAACGGGAGCTCCATAATAATAAAGAAATCTATTCCTCAAGAAATCTTAACAATCCTTAATGTCTACGCACTTAACAGTAAAACATTAATATGCACAAAGCAGTAATGGACAGAACTGAATGGAGAAATAAACTAATCTGCTATAATAATTGGAAACTTCAGCACCTCTCTGTCAGTAATTGATAGGTCAAGCAGTCAGGAAATCAATAAAGATATAGAAGAACTAAACTGCATAAATCAATCTACTTTATCCAATTGACATTTATGTTGTACTCTATCCAGTAACAAAAGAATACACATTTTTCCCAAGGTCACTTGGAACATTCGTCAATGCAAACCACATTTTGGTCCATAAAACCCACCTTACCAAATTTAAAAAATTGAAATCCTACAAAGTATATTCTCAGAGCATACTGGAATTAAGGTAGAGATTAATAGCATAAAGATAGCTGGAATAGTCTTAAAAATGGAATATATATATATATATATATATATATATATATATAATATATACATATATTATATATATAGCACATGGACCAAAAATTAATCTCAAGAGAAATTCTTAAAAATGTTTGGATTTAAATTTTAAACAATCACATGTATCAAAAACTGTGGGATGCAGCAAAAGCAATGCTTAGAGGGAAATGGATAGCATTAAGTGCATATATTAGAAGGAAAGGTCTAAAATCAATTCTAAACTTCCACCTTAAAAATGTACAGAAAGAAATGCATATTAACCCTACAACAAGCAGAAAAAAGGGAAAAATAAAAATTAGAGCTGAAATCAGCAAATTGGAAGCAAGAAAACAATAAAAACATCATCAAACTAAAAGCTGGTTATTTTAAAAAATCAATAAAATTGAAAAACATCTCAACAGGTTAAGGAAGCAAGAAAGAGAAGTCACAAAACACAAATATTAGAAATGAAAGAGGAGTCATCCTGACTAATCTCATATTTGTGAAACTTATTCCATGATTTATTACATGACCAATGAGATTTATGCCAAGCACTCAAGCCTGACTCAACATTTAAAAAATCAATAAATCTATATGATAAAAGAGAAATATCATATGATTGTTTTAAATCACCCACAAAAAGCATTTGATAAAATCCAACATCCATTAGGATAAAATTTCTCAGCTACCTAGCAATAGAATGGAACTTCCCTGACAATAATGAACATCTACAAAAAAACTAAAGCTGATATCATACTTAATGGTGAGAGACTAGACATTTTTCCTCCTGAGATTAGGAACAAGGCAAGGATGTACTCTGTCACCATTCCAATTCAACATTACACCAGAAGTCTAGATAGTATAAAAAGAAAATCAAAGTGTACATGAATTGCAAAGAAAAAAATAAAACTGTCTTTATACACAGATGACATGATTGGCTATGTAGACAACACCAGAGAATCTACATAAAACCTCCAAGAATTGATAAATAAGTATTACAAGTTTTCAGGATATAAGATCAACACAAATATTAAAAGGTCAAGAGTTTACTATATACCAGTAAAAAAAAAAACTACTGGAATTTTTAAATTAAAAAGTATCATTTATAATAACATCACCCAAATGAAATATTTCGCTATAAATTTAGCAAAATATCAACCAGGGTCTATGTGCATCAAACTAAAAAAAAATAGATAAAATAAATCAAAGATCTAAAGAGAGGATGGGAAAGTCTGTGTTCATACTCAATGATGTTAAGATGACAGTTTTTCTCAACTTGGTATATAAATTCAACACAATACTTATTAAAATGTCAGCAAGCTACTTTGATGATATTGACAAATTTATTCGAAAAGCTATACAGAAATGCAAAGGATTTCACATAGCCAACACAATCCCGAGAAGAACAAAGTTGGAGGACTCACAATGCCTATTATTAGATTTACCCTAAAGTTATGGTAATCAAGACAGCATCATGTTGATAAAAGGACAGATATATAGATCAATGGAAAGGAATAGAGAGCCCAGAAATAGACCCACAAAAATATAATTAACTGATTTGTGATGAAAGCATAAAAGCAATTCAAGGGAGAAAGGAAAGTCTTTTCACCAAATGATGGTAGAACAGATTGTATGTCCACATGCAAAAATATGAACTTAGGCCTATAACTTCCCATATTATACAAATATCATTGTCAAAATGGGTTATAGAACTAAATGAAAAAGGAAAATATAAAAGTTATAGAAGAAGAAAAATAGGAAAAAAATGTGATTTGGTTTGGTAATGAGTTTTTAGACACAATACTGATATCAGGATCCATGAAAAAAAAATAGGTTCTATTTTATTAAAATAAAAAATACACTCTTAAGAGAATGAAGGAAAAAAAAGCTCTGACCAGGAAAAATATTTACACAATCCATCCCTAAAGAAGATACAAATTAATCATAACTGAACAAGAAGAAAATGAAACACTTGTGTTGGTTTCTTGTTTGTATTGTAACAAATTACCAGAATTTTCATGGAGAACACACATTTATTATCTTAAGTTCTGCAAATCAGAAGTCCAAAAATAATTGACAGGTATGCACTCCTCGGGAGGATCCATGGGAGAATCCTCCCCTGCCTTGTCTACCTTGTCAACCTTCTAAGGCTGATCCTGGTACCAAGTCACTTTGGCCTTTGCTTCCATCATCACAACCCCGACTCTGATGCTCCTGCTTCCCTTTCCCTTTTTAAGGTCCCCTAGAATTACAATGAGCCTTCCAGATAATCCAGGTTAACCTTTCCATTTCAAGATCCTTTCCTTAATCACATGTATAACGTCCATTTTTTTTTAATTTTCTCCCACTGAATGCAATATAGTGTCAAGGATTTGGGTGTCAACATATTTCAGGGTGGTGGAGATTCTTTTCTGTGTGTCACAAAATCCAGCTAGAAAAGGGCAAACGATCTGAATAGACACCTTACTAAAGAAAAGATACACATATAGCATATAAACATAGAAGATACTCAACCTTATTAGTATTAAAGAACTGCAAATAAAAGCAACAATAAGATACTACTACACACCTGTTAGAATGGCTGAAATTCCAAAAAAACAACAACAACAACAACAACAACAAAAACAAAAACTGAGAGTACCAACTGCTGGTGAGGATGTGTAGCAACAGGAACTCTCATTCGTTGCTGGTGGGCCGCAAAATGGCACAGCTATTTTGAAGACAGTGTGGTAGTTTCTTACAAAGCTAAACATAGTCTTCCCATAGCAATTACACTCCTAGATATTTACTCAACTGATTTGAAAATGTATGTGCACACAGAAACCTACGTGTCGGTTTTTATAGCAGCTATTTCATAATTGCCCAGCCTGGAAGCACCCAAGACATCCTTCAACAGTTAAGTGAAAACAAACAACATGAGGGGCGCCTGGGTGGCTCAGTCGCTTAATTGTCTTACTCTTGACTTTAGCTCAGGTCACCGTCTCAGGGTGAGGGAGTTCGAACCCCACATTAGGCTCTGTGCTGATGGAGCAGAAGCTGCCTGGGATTCTCTCTCTCCTTCTCTCTCTGCACCTCCCCGACTCATTCTCTCTCTTTCTCAAAAATAAACAAAAATTGGAAAAAAAAACATGACAAATGGTGAAATACTAACCAGTGATAACAAGGAATGAGTTATCCATACCTGCAAAAGCATGGATAAAACTTACAGGCACACTTGTAAATGAAAGAAGCCCGTTTGAAAAGGCTGTGTGGTGTAGGATTCCATTCATGTCACATTCTGGAGAAGGCAAAACTGTAGGGAAGGTAAACAATTGGTGGTTCCTTTTAAGTTTTTGGCCAGACTTTTGTCAGCCCCAACCGTAGCAACAGTCTTAGGTGACAATAACGGCAAAATGCTATCGTTTTAAGTATTACTTGGGAATAGGGTTTTTTGGGGGGTTGTTTTTTGTTGTTGTTTGGGGGTTTGTTTGTTTTGAGAGCTGAGTCCCAAGCTAAATCAAATACCCACAAAGCTCTGGAAATAGAGACTTTCTAGACTACGTTCTGCAAGGGGGTTTCTTATTTGGTAGGGGAGTGGGGTTTTCACCAGAGCTGCAAAAGATATCAGTCATCTCTATTGGCTGTAAGGTCTACAGGCTTTCATGCCCACCATGCAGTGAGCTGGGGGATGGGGGAGAGTGGGAATAGCTCTAAGTTAAAATTCCATAGTCATGCTGTTCTCATTAATGTCCACCAGTATTTCCGAAGTAGATGCTTTTCATTTATTCTGTGAATTTGCTTATTTTCCAGAATTCTGAAATGCTTTTTAAAAATTATTCTCTGTGTTTCATTATGTTGGGGGCAGGATAGTTTTATTGAGGTCTATTTTGAATAGAGGAATAGTCTGAAAAATAAGATTTGTGAAAAAGCATTCTGGCAACTGTAGAGGGCTGTGGCAGAATGCTTTGGTTAAGAGAGGGAGGTTGGGAGGTTTTAAAAAATATCTGGAAAAAAATGAAAAGTCACGAGTTAGTGGGGTCAATAGAAATGTCAAGAATTGCAAGAAACATTTTTACAGTCATACTTAATGGGAGTTTGATATTTGTGAATGAGAGGAAGATTAAAGGCTAAAATCTGAAATGTTTTTAAGTTTTTGAGTTCGGATAAATTAATCCATTGATAGAAATAAGAGGTTAGTGTTAAGGGGAGGAAAATGTATTGAAGAGTTTCAGTTTAAACATTGTTGAAATATGCAAGATGAAATCTCCAGACAAAAATTGGAAACATGCAGCTTAGAATTCAGTTTAGCGGTTACAACTGGCTAAAGAAGATTTGCAAATAAATAGGTGTGTACGTTTGGAAGCTCTAAGAAACAAACATTTCTGAGACATGATATTTATGAAGAAGGACCTTGTAACATACAAAAAAGCACAATTTTGAAGGTGGAAGTCGTCTGTGAAGATAGAAATTGTGGGTAATTTGCTGTGTTTTATCAAAGGTTTGATGGTTTCTTGGGAGGATGACACCTTAGAACATGTTTCCTAGAGTTGAATCTAGAAAAAATAATTGGATAAGCCAAGTGGGAGTGAAGTGCACAGGAGAAAGGACACAATTTTTAGAATTTGCACAGTTTTAAAAACACCTTTGTATTACCTTGTGTTGGAATGTGGGGGAAAAAAACTTTTAATGACAAAACTGATGAAATCCAAATAATTCCTGGAGTTTAGTTAATAATTAATAATAATAATAATAATAATGGCTACAACAAAAACAACAGTATTGCTTTGTCTTTCCAATAGGTAACCCCTGTTTGCTGGAGAATGAAAGCATAAATAAAATCAAGACAGTACTGATGTGTCAATGAACTATTTGGTGGTAACAAATTTAAGACACACCTTTTTTATTTGAATTCTCATATTATTTATGAGACAGTTAAAATTTCAAATAGGCCTCTGTAGAATGAAGTAGTCACTTAAACATTTCATATTTTGGGATAGTACTGACACTGAGTATATATTTCTGACTTGTAATGAGGGAGCACAAGCTGATAATTTTACTAGAGAAGTATTGTTTTTAATGTTATTAGATCTACAACTAGAATCAAAATGTATAATCACATCCATACCTGATTTGATTCTATTTTCAGTAAGGATAATAAAATACCAAATATTTTTTTGTATTCATTTTCAATTTGTTGTCAATTGAATCTGCTTATAATTTTTTATTAACATATGTGTGGTCTTCACAGTTTATTGCTTTATTATAGAAAAGACATTTCCAAACATGCAGTGCAACATGTTAATGTTACTGAACCAACAAACTATTCTGCAGTTTTGACTATTCAGTATAAACTCTCTGTTCCATTACCTCATCAACATGGCATCTTATGTGTTTTGGAAACAATATTATCAATAATAGTGACATCAGCTTTAAAATTACATATCAAATATTCTCTTCCCCTAATGGCATTATCTGAGGATCTCCCTGATACAGGTCATGGTCTCCTTTATGTATTTTTCCCAAGTAAACACGTAGTGAACAATGTCTCATTTCATTGATTCTATTTGTTGTTTAGAATCGTCTTAACTTTTCTTTAAAATAAATCTTCACATATTGTTAACTTTGAAGGAATTATAAGAATATCATCCCTGAAGTCTTTTTAAAGAACAATAAAAAAAACCCTAAACATAGATTCTTACATATATGCTCTTTCTGTTTTTAAATTTTTGAGATACAATTTCTGTAATTTGTATTTTTACAATTTGCTAAATATACAGTACAAAAATAGCCTGCTTCTGTGGAGAAAACCTTTGCCAAGGACTTTTTGTTTTATCTTTATGATGAATGCAGATTCTCCATTAAAAAGCAAATTTTTCATTTCAAATGTTGAATAACTTAAAATAACCCAGTTGGTTAAAATTAGATGCTGAGGAAGGAAAAAAGACACACACACATGTGAACATTTTCTGGTTCTATAGTAGCTTTGCTTGATTGCAAAATAAAACTGTGTTAATCACTTAACATATAAAAAGCCAAATGAGTCTTGATATTCATGTTGGTCTGAGTAATGCTACTTTCTTCACAAATGCAAAGTATTAAACACAATTTTTGATAACATTACTGCATATTAAATTAAGCCAGCCTTATTTTTAGACAATGGGAAAAATCACTTAGCAGTGTGACTGAGCTTTCTTCCCTCTACAATTGTACTCATTTTCTTATTTTAGTCTATATACTGCTTGTCTTAAAAGATGTCATTTGTAAATTCGGGGGCTAATTTCACCTATACAGTATACGTTCTCCAGATATTTGTGTTACACTTAACTATAGCTCTACTCGGGCTTTTTGGGGTTTCCCACTCATTGAAGGGAAATTTTCCGTAAAACCTAATGTATAACTCACAGCTAAAAATGTTGATTTCTTTAAAACCATTTATTGTGTAACTAATGCAGACAGGGCTTTAATAATTAATAATAATAATAATAAATAAATAAACAAAACTAATGATTGGGTTATTTAATGGGTGGAAAATAAACTCCAATTGGATACTATGATAGATCAATATTTTTCAAAGTTTGATCCATTGATGAACTTCATTCAGAACTACTTGGAGGTGTTTGTTAAAAATGATTGCTGTGGCCTTATACCAGATGTAAAAAATCAGAATAAACAAATTTAAAACAGCTACCAAGAACATTGTTATATGAATGAAATCATGAGAATCACTGTATTTGAAGACAAACCAGATTATGGATGTTCTGTATTTAAGTCAGTTCTCTCTAGTAGGCATTTATCATTGATTTGATAATATTCTTCTTTAATGAAACGCCACAGAAGGCTAGTTGTACCACATTTAGTTGCCTCCTAAAGTTCTCATCCATTCAGTGCTCAATTCCTCTCACTAATCCCGTTTCATTACAATATTCTCAATGACATGTGTTTGCAGATTGTGATTAAACTATCTCTCAAATATTCCATTGAATTCTTTTTTTTCTATTTTTAACTGTTTTTACTGCATTCTAACTGTCAAGACTTGTGTCATAAAACCAAGAGTTCTTGTATATATTTTTATTTTTTCTAAGTGATGGCAACAGAGTACTAAACCAAGCAAAGTGCCCTATGAGATCTCACTTGGTTGCATGTCCATAAAACTGTCTCTGCTAAGGGAATAGTCACATGAATTCTACCAGTAAACAGGTAAAATATTGTTTGACAAAATTAAAAAAGAGGAATAAAAGAAAATGAAGACTTCTTGTTTAAGAATGAGCTATTTATATGCTTATTATTTATGGCTGTTTAAAATTTTTAAATTTTACGGGGCGCCTAGATGGCTCAGTCAGTTAAGTGTCCAAATTTAGCTCAGGTCATCATTGCATGGTTTGTGAGTTCGAGCCCCAGGTTGGGCTCTGTGCTGACAGCTAAGCCTGGAGTCTGCTTCAGATTCTGTGTCTCCCGATCACTCTGCCCCTTTCCTGCTCATGTTCTGTCTCTCTCTCTCAATAATAAGTAAACACTAAAATTTTTTAAAAAATTTACACAGAAGTAAATCTGAAGTTATATAATGCTATCCTGAGGTTTTATTAATTTTAAAGGACTGCTTCTTAAATAAAGTCACTTACGACAATTAATTTCTTCAATTGAATGCTTATTTTTAAGTGAACTCCCCATCTTTTCAACATCGTTTGACTCCTCTCCAAGCCAGGCTAACCTAATAAATCTAAGCTTATAGAATACTGCTTCTATATAATAAATATTTAATTTGGCAGAAAATAGAAACAATAGAAGATGTCCAGGTAGATCTTCAGCATCCAGTTAGGATACAGCTAACTATCTCAGACGTTTTAATGAAAATAGAATAAATATTTGTAAAACTACAATACTAATACGGTAAAGCCAAAAGAGGTATGTAGCACATAGTTTCCTGCTTTTCGCTTCTTTTGCCACTGAAAACATATTTTTTTTAATTCCAATGTTTCTAAATACATACTCTCTCATATGTTGCACACGGAGACATTTAAATAACTATGTGGTATGGGTGAAACAGAATAACCTTTAAGATCTCTGCCAGCTGGCACTGAAATGAACCTTCAAAATCATTGTTTTCCCTTTTCCGAAGGACTCCCCGAGGATTACATTGAAAACAATTCTGTCTTGCTGTCTAACACAGTTCATGCATCAACCCCAACCTACAATGACACAGAATTCCTGAAGTCTATTAGCCTGAATGATACACAATGTATGCTCACAGACAAGTTTAGCATTCGTGTTCTATATATACGTGTATGTTGAGATGTAGTCCTTATTGACATTTACCGATGTAAGCTATAATGGAGAAAAAGCTTAATATACCTAATGGACATGACTAAATACATGAATGCCAGTAAGACAATTACAACTCAGTAGTTCCAACAGTTGTGTCAAAACAAACTGCGCCATACTGTGTCTCGTTTTAGAAAGAAAGTGGACACAGTATTGTGATATTTAAAGTATTCTACTCAAAAAACTTGTTCTTGTTCTCTTTTGCCTTACATTCTCAACTTGGTATGTCCCTTTTCATTATGTCTTGATTGCCATATTTTAGCTTGATATTATCTCATAAATTATCCCTCAGTTCTCAGGTAAGTAACATTAAAAGATTTTGTTTGTGTTGCTGATAAAACAACTTTAAGACTATGTGCTTATTTCAGCATATTTAGTTTCCATTTAAAAATCTTTTATGTGTTGAAACAAATGCAAAAATGCACTTTCCAGCATATTGAAAATATTGCTATCTTCAAACAAAACTGTCAACATTGGTTTTGTTTTTTTTTTGTTTTTTTTAATGGAGCCAATTAGGGGTGCCTGGGTGGCTCAGTCGGTTAAGCCACCGACTTCGGGCTGAAATCGTGATCTCGTGGTCCCTGAGTTTGAGCCCCGTGTCAGGCTTTATGCTGACAGCTCAAAGCCTGGAGCCTGCTTCAGATTCTGTCTCCCTCTCTTTTTGCCCCTCCCCCACTCAAGCATGCTCTCTCTCACAAAAATAAATAAACATTAAAAAAATTTAAATAGAAATACCAAAGTATTTTATTAGGTACTGGTTTTTACACATACATGAATGAACTCTTCTTTACCATATAGAAGATGTGCATTACCTTTTCTTCCTATTTTTCCATTCAAAACTTACCACCTAATTATATGCAAATATAATACAGCATATCATTTAAAATATATAATTGATTACCCAAGCATGCAGGAGTTTAAGTATAATCCTTAAAGATATTAATGTTTTATGACTGTAAGCCTCTAAGGGTTACAATTTTTGCTCTTGATTGATTATCATTATAATTAGAATTAGTACACAATTGATCAAAGCATCTTTAGTATATTTTAAATTTTGATAACAGTAGATGGGACTGTGTTTTGGTTATAATCCATCCATGCATACATTGATGACGTTTACTTATTGTTTAAATAAAGAATGGATCAAAATTATTTATAATACTATTTTTAAATGTTATGGGCATAAGCACTGAGGAGTCTACATATACAAACACATACATATGTAAATTGTTATAGCAGTGTCACAGCTATAACCTCCTTTTGATTATCTTAGAAAACTCATACAGTGAAGAATCAGCAAAAATTATTTTTAATGATCTATCAGCTGGCAACCTGAATAGGTCTTAGAATTTTCAAGTTGAGACATCACCTGATTGCAAAAGGATCCTCATTGTTCAATGTCAATTTAAATGTCACATCTTACTGGAAACTTTCTCTGACTTCAGACTTAGTAATTTTTTCTATTCTTCTACACCATTGCTTTGCTCTATCTCTATCAGCACATATACATTGTCTAATAAAGAGTCTGTACTCCTGTTTAATTATTGAACTTCTTAAATATAAGAACAATATATGGTTCCTATATGATCTTATTTATATATTTTATTTACATGTTTGGAATGAAAAAAATAATACATGAATACAAGCCTGTTTTATTATACACATTTATTACAACTACGTATATGACATATAAAGAATTTCAATTCCATGATAATACCCTTAAAGTTGTTTTTTTGCTTTCTAAAATAAGGTTGTTTACTCAGCAATAAAATCTACCATATACATTCTTCATTATCTGTTGTTGAATTGAGATGTATAACTCTGAATTTTGGAGGTGATTTATTAGAAATCGTTTCTGATTTTAACCGAAAAGCAACATAACACAAATTTGTGGGATAGCAGCGTTTTATTAATTTAATACGTTGGAAGTCAGACAGATTTTCTTTCATTGATTATCTGTGTAACCTTAGGCAAATTACTTAATCTCCCTGTGTTTCAGTTTCTTCATCTATAAAATGGCAATACTAACAGTACCCACCAGATCAGTTTGTTTTAAACATTAAGGGAGATTATAAAAAATTGAGTCATCAGCTTGTGTCTGCCTAGCATAGTTTAAGTCTCTAGTAAATACCTTCATCAGCTCAGGCAGCCATAGCAAAATACCACAGACTGGATGTCTTAAACACCAGACATTTATTTCTCACAGTCTGGAAGTTGGGAAGTCCAAAATCAATGTGCTAGATGAGAGCCCTCTTCCTGGCTTGCATATGGTGGCCTTCTCTACCTATCCTCACATGACAGACAGCGAGCGAGCTCTGGTTTCTTTCCCTTCATAGAATGTCAATAATCCTCTCATGGGGCCCATCTTCATAACTTCATTTAGAAATACTTTCCTCACAAAGGCCCCACCTCTAAATGGCAGCACATTGAGGAGTGGAGCTGCAGCATATGAATTTGGGGAGGACACATACATTCAGTCCACAACAGTAAATAACGTGTATCCTACTTCTCTTATTTTTATTTTTCTCACCACCATCACCAGCATAAATAGCACAGTAGTACTTCATCATTTTAAATGATGTGCATGGCCAATATTTTAAAAGCACAAACAAGTACAGCACAATGTATTTGTGACTAGAGATCATGTATGCAAAAAGAAATGTAATACAATTCCACATGTGGTGCCTATAGTGAATACCAAATAGTAGTATAAATCATAAGAGCATCTGCAGTTAAAGGCAGGTTCTGGACTGAAAACATGAGTGAGCAGATGATATGGGGCTTGAGATAAATGTTAAAATATGGCCTTGCATTTAATATCCAGGGATGTTCTTCATGCAATCACATCTTTTGAAATCTTTTTTTATTAAATGTTTGTTTATTTGTTTTGAGAGAGAGAGAGAGAGCCTGCATGAATTGGGAGGGACAAAGAGAGAGGGAGAGAAAGAGAATCCCAAGTGTAGAGCCTTATGCAGAGCTTGAACTCACAACTCATGAGATCATAACCTGAGTTCAGAAATGAAGAGTCGGATGCTTAATTGACTGAGCCACCCAGGAGCCCCCATATCTTTTGAAATCTTAATGTAAGTTTGCATAAATGTTGTAAGAACAATATCTTCTCTGCAGAGCTGATGGTTTCTGGGGAAAGTACAATGAGAAAACTTCTTTTTCTTTTTCTTTTTTTTTTCATTTCTTTCCTTTTTTTAGTAAATGTGATTTATGAATGCAAGATCACGGGGCTGGGCCCAGGACACATAAATAGGCGCATGCACCTGTATGTGTGAGTTTGTGTGTAGCTAATAGAGTCTTATGTCATGAGTAACAAAGGCTCAGTTCTATTCACTCTCTTTATTTGAGATTCATCACTTATTTACTTCAGAAAAAGCAAAAAAAAAAGTGAATGATGTGTAAGTTCCATGAAATCTCCATTGGAACAGTAATTTGTTTTGTTCCCTAACATAACTTCAGATCTTAGAAGAATAGCCAGCATATATGTAGCAGTTAGTAAATATCTGTTGAATTAATGATTATGTGAGATTTTGCCTGCTTGTGTAGCTTGCCAAGCCTTTAAACTCTTCAATGTATGAGATAAAGAGCTGTTTCCAGAACTTAATGACAAAATGTCTCTAAATAATCCATTCTTTCATTGATTTACTCATTCTCATCCATTTATTATTAAGCACCTACAATGACAATGTCACAACTTTTGTGAATAATTACCATATTTTTTCAGTTATTCACTAAAAATAACCTATTTTTGTTATATGAATAAATGGTCTATAACTCAAACTAAATCATGTTAGATGAATTGCAACAGGTAAAGGAAGAGTATTCAATTTTCAAATCTCAATCCTTCTCCATTATTCTTAACAAGGATTCATCACAGTATGAATTAAATTGGTTACCAACATTATTATCACAACACTTACATCAAATTTTCAGATGAACCTCTTTGTTCATATGAGGCATAAAAACACCCTAAGAAATCTATTTCCATGTTTTAAGAAAGTCCTAGGTCCATTCTGAAATGTACAAACTCAAGAACAGTGAAATCTCCCTTTGCTTACAGCCTTGGTAAATTCTTTACAAAATCATATACATAGTTTGGACATAAATTGATACCTTAGTTGTACATTGTTTTAAGATCATGAGTAAGAATCAAGAGATTCATTTCTTAGAGGGATAAGTATTGCCTTGTTGCTTAAATGTTCATAACAATGAAATAACTTAAATCCATTAAAGTACACAATAGATGGCACCTGGACTTTAACAACGTAGAGAATAACTTCCAAAACCCTCAATTTCCAGAAGTAATCACTCTTTTGTTACCTATTAACGTATATTGGTTTTGCATGCTTAAAATTCATATGAATGGAATCATACAATTTGTATTACTTCATGTTTACCTCCTTTCGTTCAAAACTATGTCTCTTAGATGAATCCATGTTGTAAATAGAACTACTTTTTTATTTTTATTTATTTTTTTAAATTTTACTTAAACCCAGGTTAGTTAACATGTAGGGTAATAATATTGTCAGAAGTAGAATTTAGTGATTCATCACTTACACATAACACCCAGTGCTCATCCCAACAAGTGCCCTCCTTTGTACCCATCGCCCATTTAGCCCATCCCCCTTCTAAGCTCCCCTCCAGCAACCTTCAGTTTGTTCTCTGTATTTAAGAGTCTCTTATGTTTTGCCTCCCTGTCTGTTTTTATCTTATTTTTCCTTCCTTCCCCTATGTTCATCTGTTTTGTTTCTTAAATTCCACATATGAGTGAAATCATATGGTATTTGTCTTTCTCTGAATGACTTATTTCGCTTAGCATAATGCATTCTAGTTCCATTAACATTGTTGCAAATGGCAAGATTTCATTGTTTTTGATAGCTGAGTTACTTTTTTATTTTGTATTGTTGTATAATGCAGGATTCTTCTGCTATCTGGAAGTAAAATGAATCTGAAGATCTGTAAGCTGAAATGGCATAAAGCAAAGAGAAATTACCATTAATTTATATAGGAAAAATTTAAGCAATTGCTGACTCTGTAGGAAATTGGGTCATTTCACTTTTTGCTTTACGTATCTCCATGTTGTTTGAAATTTTACTCTTAGTTGGCTTTTATAAATAGTACAACTGATCCTTGAACAATGTGGAAGTGCACTGACCACTCCTCCCCCCACACTGCAAGAAAAACATGTATAATTTTTGACTCTCCCAAAATATAATACTAATAGTCTACTGTTGACCAGAAGCCTTACTAATAATGTGAACAGTTAACACATATTTTGTGTGTCATATATATTATATACTGTATTCTTAAAATTAAGTAGGCTAGAGAAAAGAAAATGCTGCTAAAATCACAAAGAGGCACCGCCTGGATGGCTCAGTTGGTTGAGCATCCAACTCGATTTTTGCTCAGGCCATGATCTTAAGGTCATGGGATGGAGTCCTGCATCAGTCTCCATGCTGAGCATGGAGTCTACTTAAGATTCATTCTCTCTCTCTCTCCCTCTCTCTCTCTCTCTCTCTCCTCTCTCCCTCTGCCCTTCTCCCCCACTTACACACTCTCTAAAATAAAATTAAAAATATTTAAAAAGAAAATATAAATATTTAAAAAAGAAAATATAAAAAAAGAAAAATGTAAAACTATAAAATATAAAAAATATATACAAATATATATATAAATATATATTTATACATATATTTATATATATAAATATATATTTATACATATATTTATATGTATAAATATATATACAAAGAGAATGACTAACATTTACAGTATTTTGTACTTAAAAAAATCTTCATGTAAATGGACTTGTACTTTTCAAACCTGCATCGTTCAAGGGTTCACTGTCATCACAATACAGCATATTCTTAAAGCATGTCTCTACAAATATGAAACTAATAGCTTTCTATATAAAAGGAATATGAATGTACTGAAATTGTTTCTCATGAGGATAACTGAAAACCTTGAGGGAAATGATATGTTTTTCCTTTGTTTCCCATGGCCTAGCTCAGTACCTGAACAACAGTAAATACTATAAAAATAATTGTTGATCTCAATCTGGAGGCAATAGGTATTACATATTTTGGACAGTCTATTTGCCTAGGTAGAGCACCAGAGTGTCTGTAAATTTATATCTAACTTTAAATATTCTATTCCTACAATATCTTTAAATACAGAAGAATTAAAATAAAAGTATGGTTTCCTAACAACTCTTAGGGAACGTTTGAAGCTAAAATTTGTTGAAATATCAGTTACAGTATATTTTTCCAACTACTGCACATTCTATCATTTATGTTACTGACTCAACAGCTGATTGACTACAGTCGAGCTTACGTCCTGAAATTACCTAAGTGACTTTAGGTTCAAAAAGAAGCAGATGAATGCGTGTTTTCTAGACAGTAATTTCTGTAATATTTTAGCATTTTCCTTCCATGTATATCATTAACCTTAAAAATAAAACCAGCAGTTCTTTTGCCAGCAAGAAAAAGAAAGCAGATGAAAGTGAAATTTGTGGGGCAGTGTGGACAGAGTTCTGACAAATCAGTGAAGCTCTAGGAACAAGATGATGGGTGTAAACCGTATCTGGAGTAAATGCAGGTCATTGAGAAATTGGTCCATGTTGACAGGCTCTTGAAGTTATTTTTCCACTGTCATGGTAAAATCTATGAGTGATGTTAGCAGAAGGGTCACTTAGGGATTCCTATCAAGACATAAGGCATAGAAAGTGTTCATTACTCCACTGGCGTATTTTGAGTAATGACATCTTAACCCACTTTCCAGATGTGCTATTTCCTTATGGGAACACCTCCTAGTTGTTTACCAAAAGTTCATGCTTCGATATCAATAGGAAATAAGGGAAAACATTCATACTTATCTCAATGATTTCTACATGATCAAAGAAAGCTTCAGTGATTCTTAAAAATATCGATGCACTTTTTGTGTGTGACTTAGCATGGTTCTCAGCCTCTAATGTAATGCTTCCTCAATACTGATTTTGTTACATTTTCCTAAGATTTATGTTACTATAGACACAAGAGACAAAAACATTAATGTAGTTTATACAAAATTTTTGTTTCCTTGTTCCTGGAAATCTTGTTGAGGGAATTATATAGTCTCCTGTACAGATAATTTTCCATATATTGAAAAGAATTAACTTTTTTTTTTTCATTTGCTTTAATGTAGCCGGGTTGTTAATTTGTAGCACATTGGTGGGAAAAGCCACAGCAGGAAGCTTTTGGCTCTTGCTAAGATATGTAAATTACAGTAATAATCTTTGCATTAAAAGTGATAAAATAAACTTAATGGGTCCAACCCTACAGTTGCTATTCTGAACCAAAAAAAGAAAAAAAAAGAACTTTATGAATATAACTGGAAATGTTCAACTAAATTGTGTAGGGCTGTTTCCATAGATTATCATCTTCAGTTATTCTTAGATACCTCCTATGAAAGCACAATGGAAAGATTCAAAATAAACTGGCCTGCCCCTGACCTGAGGTTTTGTGTCATCATTAACAGGAGCTATAATTGAATAAGTATCATACGCATATGAATACATAATAAGCTACAAGTTTCCTCTTTACAAAAAAAAAAAAAGGTTTAAGTGGGCCTTCTGAACCACGAGGGTGAGTGGATGTCTGAATATTTCCCGTTTTTACATCTTGCCACCCTAATTACAATTGTCAAGGTTTCTTTGAAATAAGGTTCTCAGTCTGACTCCATAAGATGCTTGTGAAAATAAAATCCTGTTTTGGGGGAAAGGGAAACAGGAACACTGTAAATCATTTTTGTCCGTTACAATAACTTCAAATGATTTTCTTCTCAACCGTGAGCAGAGGCCTGAAAAAGGATGGATACATATTGTTCGTGCACGGAGAAGAGAAGAAAGGGCAGGACCAGGCATGTGAACTCTTACCCGGATGTGGGCTCTGATGGGTGGGCCAAAAGTACACAGGGCAGAGAGAGAATGATTGGAGTTATGAAATGCCATTCCCCTTCTGCACGACTTCGTCTTGAGCTCATCCTGCTCATGACTCTCTGGTGTCAATAACAAAAACACAAGCAACAACACTAATAGCAGTAATCGGGTTTTTAGAGTATTTGCCATGTATTTTTGAAACTGCTTGAAAATCTTCTCGTGCATTATTTCAACTTCTAGAAACAGGCGGGGTAGAAGAGAAAAATTACAGAATTGGTAGGACGAGGCTACAGTTTTCCAAAGAAAGCATTATTTTTCCCTAACTAAAGTTTACTAGCCCAATGACCACATTCTGTAGGCCAACAGCATTAAGAATTTTACGTGCACTATTTTTACATGCCCTATTAAAATTTTACATGCTCAAAAAGTAGCATGTGTAACAGCTTTTCCAGTCTCAGTTAAAGTTTGTCTGATAATATCCCCCATTGAGAATGGCTCTTCACAGATTATTGTGCTTGAAGAAACAAGGAAATAGAAAAATAGAAAGCCTAGGGTGGATTTTTTCCCCTTGATGTTTAGAAAGGTGTTTTTGGAAGCCTTGGCCTAGTGCTCTAAAGGTAAATGGTTTCTCCCTCTAATGAGAATTCCAGCATAGGCCAGGCTGATTCAGTCCACATTGCTGTGCTGGTTGTTTATGACTGGTGTCTGTTCTGAATGGGTGCGCGTGTACTCCGATTGGCTGCCACTTATTGTACCGGTTATTATACACAGTATTTTGAATAACACTTTGGAGAATAACTGACAGAAAACTTGGAAGTAATTGTCACCTCATCCAAAACTCCAATTATGTAGGGACTTGTATCACAGTTGCAGGAAAGCTGTTATATGTATCTTATATGAGTAGCAGCTGCCCTTTTCACTATTACTCTCTAGAGAAATAATAGCTCAAGGATGCTCAAACTCTTAAGAGTATAAATCGAAATATTTATCAACCTTTCCACACTTGTTTATAATAGTCCTGTTTCGACACACTGAGATAAATGTGAATAGTCTTTCAATTACTTTGTTGTTTTCACTTCTTACAAAGTGATGATTACTCTCCTTTCTAATAGGTGAGAATCTCAGCCTCCAAAAACTTGTTTACATCAGTCCCGAAAAACAGTCTAAAGGGATGGTCCACCCATTCTTCCCATTCAAAAATTTATTAAGCATCTATTAATATGTACATTTCTATGATAGACACTATGAATGGTTCAAAAAAGACAAGAAAGAAAAATAAGTTCTTGCTAGGCAGCACTCATATGCAGGGATGCGTGTGCTGTCGCTTGATTTAATTCTACATTTCCATAAGGGCAGGTTGCGGGAAAAGCATCTGAATTTTTAAAGGAAATATTTAGACAAATCATTAGGAAATACCTCCTGACAATGAGAATAATGAGAAAATGGAAATATATATAGAGAGAATAAATGTTTATTGAATGTAATTTAATAAGGAGACAAACTGTCTGCCTTGAAACAAAAATAACTCTAACATAACTGGGGACATACCAGATAAATTCAGTTCACTGTTCTGTGCTGTAGGATTCTTAAAGGAAGAGCCTTTTAGAATGGGGGTGGAGGGAGGCATGAGAAAAGAGGCTAGACAGGATGGCGATGCCAGGACGAACATAACCTTGTATGGATGCTATAAAGATTGACTTTTATACTGAATGTGAGAAAGACTGACAGGTTTTGAGTATGGAGGTGACTTAGCTAGATTTTGTTTTTAGATCACAGGCATAGCTGTATGGTAGCTATCTGAAGGTAGCGACATTGAAGGTGGGCATACTAATTAAGGCATCACGTCTATAGTTCATTCATAGGTGAGCAAGTTTAATGCAAATCAGTTTTAGTTAGGAATGTTTTATCAAGGTACCTCACATTTTCTGGGACTAATAAACTTGGGTGTGCAAATAGGGTGAGATTATCTTTTTTTTAATGTTTTTTTTTTTTTTTTTTGAGAGAGAGAGAATGCACTCATGTGAGTGGGGGAGGGGAAGAGAGAAACAGAGACAGAATCCAAAGCAGCCTCCAGGCTCTGAGCTGTCAGCACAGATCCCGACATGGGGCTCGAACTCATGAACCATGAGATCATGACCTAGGCCGAAGTCAGATACTTAACCGACTGAGCCACCAGGTGCCCAGGTGAGATTATCTTTAGGAGACCTATTTTCAATGGCTCCTTTCAGTGGAGACCTATGTAACACAAGGTCTTCTCTCAAAGAATCACCCATTTATAACTGGAGGCTTCTGGGTACCTGACATCAACTGATGGCCAGTTCATTTCTCAGTACCTCACCAGGCCACCTGTTAGGTCTGCTTTCTTTGAACGTCTTGCCTCACCACTGCCACGACAGGGCCACACTGTGAGGATTCTGGTGTTCCTGTCAAGGAGTTATCTTTCTATATGGATTTTATTTCCGTCAATAGCCAATAGCAACTTAGCATCAACAATACTGAGAAAAGGAGGGATTAAAGGAACATAATTCTCTATGGTACTTTTAAACACCAATTTGTAAGTGGACGGCTTTTCCCATTTCTTTAAATAACCTAAACAAGAAGTTACCCAAATGTTTTTGTGGCTGCTCATTGTTTGAGTAAGCATGCAGCTTCCAAGTTTACAGTTACAACAGCTAACATTTACTGAGCACTGCTCACGTGCTGGACACTGTAAAATGATTTTTTAAACCACTTTAAAAATTATTTGCATCATACAGTCTCCCCAGAACTCCATGGGGTAGGGGATACCCGTATGCCCATTTTACAGAGAGTAGAAAGAGTTATAGAGACCTCCCTAAGATCACACACATGTAACAACATGCATAGCCCCTCCTCTTCTGTGTTTGTTAAGAGTGTTAACTCTTTTTGTGACTCCTTACTTTTTGTGTCTTTAGACTCAAATTTCTCTCTTGAAATCATTCATCCACAGCAATTTTAGATCAGAAGCAAATGCTAATGTAGAGTGCTTAAAAAATGCTGTAAAGTAGTAAACTAAAAAGAGGATGAATTAATTAATTAATCACAGGAAAGCAGGCACAGCTGTTTTGGATCATGCTGGTTATATTTACCAGAACTAGCACAATTATTTAGAACAGAAAGCAGAAGCAGAGACATTGATTGAAACTGCAGGGGAACTTTGGTAGGCAGAATATAATTGCTCATTATTTTTATTTGTATCTTCCCATTTCCTTGTTTCTCTTTCCCTTTGTTTTTCAGTAATACTCAAGACTTCACATGAAAACACATCCTTTTCATTGCTTATATATTTAGCCTGGTCCAGCAGCTTGTCTCATTCGGAAGTCATAATGAGTTTCTAATATCATTACAATTTCCACAGTAACCAGTTGGGGTATCATAATGATACAAATGTGACTCTAGTAGAATCAGATGAACTAAGGAATAAAATGCTTATTTTTATGCAAACCTTCTAAGCAATAAACTAAAAGAACGATAAATACAAAAAGATAACTGTCACTATTTTGGGCTTTTCAACTAAAATCTTCTAGGACGATCTCCCTGCTTTATACAGGTTTAACTGAAACTCGGTCTCATCGATGCACCCAACAGTAGTAGTCTTTTTACACCAACATTTGCCCTCATTCATCGTATTTATAATGTAAAGACTTAAAATATTTAGGGTTCTTAAATTTCAATATCTTTTATATTCAAAGATTACTTGACCATTAAAGTAACGGTTTTTGTGTTTTCTCTCCAAACAACTGAAAAATGAAACAAGATATCCTTATGTAAAGTTATTTTGTCACCTAATATATGTCTGAAGTACATTAACCAAGTGACAACAGGCTGTTGATGCAGTTTTTCGATGCTACATGTTTAATGACAACTCTGCTTTTTACCCAAAACAGTGGAAACATAAGATTGTTTTAACAACTATATTTGACAAACATATGGAGTGTTCATCTGCTCTATTTTATTTTATTTTAAATAAATATATAGGTGTCATTATATTAGCTCTTCTGAAATCACTGAATTCAATATAAGATATTGTTTAGATCAAGAATCAGCACACTTTTTTTTCTGCAAAAGGCCTAATAGTAAATATTTTTGGCTTTGCCAGCCATGTGGTCTCTGTAGCAACGGGGCAATTCTGCTGTTCCATGAAGGCTGCCATTGACAAGACTACAGAAGGGAATTTGTGAAGTTGTGTTCCAATAAATCTTTATTTACAAAAACAAGTGGTGGTGTAGATTTGCCATCCTGGTTCAAAGAATGTTCTCAACATGACAACCTCTACAAAACAAATCTTTGTTCATATTTACTTTGCATCATTTACTCTATGACTTTTTCAAGTTTTAAATGAGTTTCAATTATGCTGTAATATTACTGAGAGCAGGAACATTTTATTAGTTTAGAGTTTTGACTTGTTTCCACCCTCCCATTAGAAAGGTCAAATAGGGGGGCACCTGGGTGGCTCAGTTGGTTAAGCCTCCGACTTCAGCTCAGGTCATGATCTCAGAGTCCGTGAGTTCAAGCCCCGCTTTGGGCTCTGTTCTGACAGCTCGGAGCCTGGAGCCTGCTTCAGATTCCGTGTCTCCCTCTCTCTCTGCCCCTCCCCTGCTCATGCTCTGTCTCTCTCTGTCTCAAAAATAAGTAAAAAAAAAAAAAAAAAAGTTTAAAAAATTTAAAAAAAAAAAAGGTCAAATGTGAATTGCACCCTTCCATTAGAAAGGTCAAATGGTCAAGTAATCCAGGGTCTGGATCACAGTCCATCATGCTGCCTCATAATCTAAGAGGCGTAAAGGAGAAGGTATTTACTCTCCAAATTCTTACTCAGGAATTTTGGGTCTCTCCCTCTTAGAAATTTGGACTGCTCATACTACCTTAAGTGAATTGTGCTCTTTTGAGGTGGCAGAGTATTTTTCTCATTCTTTTCATGCAGAAAGCTTTGCACAACTAAAGTCCTATGATCTATCAAAATGATCTAAGAGGACCTCATGGTAGAGTAATCTAGCATCTGAAATAAAACACGATAAAATGATGGGAAGAGTCCTGGTATCTGCAGGGAGTGCCCTGTGGAGGTCGTATTCTTGTTATATTCTATTGTTTAAGAACATTTCGATAAACTGGTAAAAAATTACTCACTAAAAGAGCTGACCTGCAGAGATGACTCCGAGCTGGGAGGAGGCTAGGCACATAGCTTCCAAATGAGGTTCTGAGAGATTTTACAAACTCTGGTGTCTTAGCCCGGGATTCTATAATAAAATGCCAAAGAATAGGGACTTAAACAATCGAATTTTATTTCTTACAGTTCTGGGGACTGGGAAGTCTAAGATCCAGGGGCTGACAGCTTCAGTGCCCAGTGGTAGTCCATGTCCTGACTTGTAGACCGCTGCCTTCTCACTGTGTACTCACATGGACTTTCCTGATGTGTGTTCGTGGAGAGACAGAGAGCTCTCTTGTCTAGTTCTCTTCTTTAAAGGCACTACTCCCAAAGTGAGGGCCCCACCCTCATGACTTCATCTAAATATAACTACTTCTCAAAGGCCCCACCTCAAATGCCATCACAGTGAGGGTTAGTGTCAACAGATGAATTCGGGGAGGATACCCACATTGGGTCCATAACATGTAGCTTGCCAAAAATTCAGCTGTTAATTAGAAAGCTTACTATTTGAACTTTCTAGCCAAAACAGGAAGTCATGTAGGAGAGTGCCCTGAATTGCACCCTTCCGTATAGTGAGGCTGCAAATGAGATTTATCTTATAATAGTCTATTAAAAATATCTCATTAATTTTTCAACATCTTCCTGTTGCTTCTGTCAAGAACAACGACTAAATGTTAAGAATCATATTATTGAAGCAAGGGAGCTTCAATACACTAATTATGAGGATTGTACTAATCTATGAATTCAATAGATTAATTGAATCTTATAATATTTTAACTTAAAAAATCTTGATATAGCTGTCTATTTTTTCTTTTGTATTTATAAGAAATACATATTTCTTTTCCTAAAGATGACAAATATTTTTATTGTTTTGTTATTGTAGTTGATGTTAGTTTGGGAATATTAAGAACCTTATTTTCTATCTCAGCAAACCTAATGAATTTTGGGCAGGCGCCCTATTGTAACATACAGTACTGAATTTTTTTAAAAGGAAAGTTTTTCAATTTATTTCGTTGGGAGTTTTTGTGTATGCATATACTGAATAAGATAATTGACTTTTAATCTTTCTCCACTCCATATCTCTTATTTCTGTTTTATTCTAAATGCATGAAACATAATTTTCCAAAACAATCTTAAAATGATATGAAAACAGATATACAGTTGGGATTGCTGATTTAATAGATAGTCTACTGATATTTCATCATTTGCTACAATTTCTGTTTGAAAAGCAAATTCATTTTTAAAAGGAAATGTCTTTGCTAATTGTTCTCAATATTTCTGAATAGGAATTTATGTTGACTTGGTGAACAAATTGTTCAAATTGTTTGAGGATAAAATGTTTTTACTTAATTTACTAATATAGTAAAGTATCGTAGTAGTTCCCTTACATGGAATGTCTTTATACTTCTTTTTGAAATTTACTAATAATTGTCAAACCATGCTTCTATTTTGTGCTAGTTATTGTAGATTACATATCTTTTTCTTTTCATATTCTCATTTATATGGCTTCTCATCTCTTATGACTTGGAACAATTTATAAAATATCAATTCATTTGTTCTGTGAGAAGTTAGGTAATCCATCAATGATAATTATTAAACATTTTATAAGTTATTCTTAATTATTGATTCACAGACTGCTCTGTATAGTCTCTGATATACTTATATCATATATATCAAATATAGTCTATATTGACATATATATCAAATATAGTCTATATTTATTTAGAAAATAATTTCACTGATGTTTTTGACTATAGCACCAGGTAACTGTGGATACAATTTTATACAACTTATTGCATTCATAGTCATTTTTCTTTAACAGAAGTTTCTCAGATTTGTCTATTTTGCTAATTTTTAAAAAGTAGCTCATCTTGGATGCGTGAATGCCATTATTTTTATAGTGGTGTCATAATAATAATAAGACAGTTGAGTAATGAACATGCTGCGTCAAAGAAGACATAGCTTAGAATTTGTTCTCATGGGTCCCTGTCACCCATTGCTGGTGTATTAGTTTTCTATTGCTACTGTGACAAATGACCACAAATAGCAGCTTAAACAACATAAGTTGATTATGTTCCTGTTCTACAGGCCAGAAGTTTGGCATGGGTTTTGCTAGACAAAAATAAAGGTGTCTCATTGCTCCATTTCCTTTTGGAGCTTCTAGGGGAGACTCTGTTTCTTTGATTTTTCCAGCTTCCAGAAGCAGCCACATTCGTTGGCTTATGGCCTTTTTATCTTCAAAGCCAGCATGGTAGGCAAGCTCTTCCTCATTGCATCACGCTGACTCTCTTCTTCGACCACCCTTTCTACCTGAAAGGACCCCGGTAATTAGATTGCGTCCATTCAGATATTCCAGGTTAATCAACGCCCTTAACCTAATCACATCATCAGTGTCCCTTTTGTCATGTGAGGTAACATATTCACAGGCTCAGTGTTCGGGATTAGGATATGGACAACTTGAGTGGGCCATTATTCTGCCTGTTACATCTGTTGCCTTTGTCATTTATGTTTTCAGATCCAGGTCAAGTCACACACCTTTTGTAAAAGAAATTAATGTACATGAATCTGATGCTTATCCATGATTAATTTTCTTTAATCTTTGTCAAATTTGTCTTTTAATTGGTTTCTAAGCATGTTCCAAAAAGTTGTTTAGCTCTCCATGGTTGGCCAGAGATCTATCTACATAAATTATTTCACTTGGACACATTTGTGTTAAATTATAAATATCCCCCGTGTTAATACACAGATTGTGTTGACAGAATTTGTTTGCTTGAGTTGACCATCATTTTAATCATGCTAATTACTTTATTAGCTCAGTAAACAGTCTTATATTTGGAAAACATTTTATAATGCCACTTAAATTAAAGAAAAATAAGCAGATATCAGATTATAAGTATGAAATTTCATTATGTTTGTTTATACTTCAGAAAATATGTGCTTATCAATGCTTCTTTTAAAAGTTGTACTTATATTAGTAATTTACTAAAAACTACTTTTAAAGAAAAAGTGAAATATTGGTACAATGTTTTTAGGAAAACCTGCTATCTAAACTAAACAATAACATTTATACAGATGCAACATAAATCCAAATTTCATAAAATGCTTAGGAAAATTATATGGAGTATTTCTATAGAATCTGGACCATTCAAGAATCAGTTTCTTTTGCAATTAAAAGACTATTTTCTATTATTTTGCTTTAGAAGTTTTAACAAAAAAAAGTGTCACCACTTGATATGCCTTTTAGCCAAGTTCTAGGAATTTTCTCAGTATGATTATGTTATGACACAGGTTTTTGGTAATGTATGTTTTACTTTATACATTGAAGCAAATTTCTCATTATTGTAGCTTTAAAAATAGTGTCTGTAGGTAAATAGATAAATAGATGATAAATAATATATTAGATTGATAGATATAATCTGGAGATGTTTAAATTGTGCAATTTAAGTCTATACTTTGTGAGTCATATTTGAGATGATAATCATTAACATCATTTAGTATTAGCTTTTCAAACTCTTTCACCTTTGGTTTATGCAAATCTTTCAATAACTTTCTTAAGGTCTTTTAGTTGGGAAAAAAAGCTGGTCGGAACACATAATGGTTGAGCCACCATGGGAAACAATTTGGTGGATCTTTAAAAAGGTAGAGTTACCACACAACCCTGTAATTTCACCTGAGTATAGAAATGAAAGAACTGAAAATTCATACTCAAACACATGTTTATAGCAGCACCATTTACAACAGTCAAAACAGGGAAAATCTCAAATGTCCATCAATGGACGGACAGATAAACACATTGTGATATGTACATATGCAATGAAATATTATTCAGCCATGAAAGGGAATGAAGTAGTGATATATGGTACAACATGGATGAACCTCTAAAACGACTAAGTGAAAAGAGCCAAAAACAACAGGTCACATATTTTATGATTCAACTTATATGAAATGTCCAGAATAGACAAATCCATAGAGTCCAGATATGGACTGGTAATTGCCAATGGCGGGGCTGGGAGTAGGGAGAGGGGAGAGGGAATGAGGAAAGTGATTATTGGGTATGAAGTTTTACTTTGAACGGATGAAAATGTTTTGAAATTAAATATAAATCGTGGCTTCACATTGTGAATGTTCTAAATGCCACTGAATTGTTCAAGTTAAAATAGCATGTAAATGTCATCTCAATAATTAGTATGTTTTTTAAATGTCTGTGGTATAAACAGTATAACTTCTCATTTAAGACTAGGACATTTAAGCTCTTAATTTCACAGCTCTGATGGGGGCTTTTGCCCCTTAGCCTTCACTTTCTCAAGATGTATCCACATACACTTTCTACCCTGGACCATTGAGTTTCTGTGACTGCAGATAGGTGTTTTATCGTTTTTCAATGACAACCACATGTCTTCTCTCCATTTTTTTAAGCTTCCTTAACTATACCTAAGCCCCTTTTGACCGTAATCCACATCAGAAGCCACTGAAACTCAGAAGAGGTGTTCTCAACTTATTTGCCTATACACTGAACATGAGAATGTATTTTGCTACCCACACACGGGCATAGAGGATACTCTGCTGCCTCACCTTTGATCCAGACTTGACCCAAGGGTGTTCTGACATAGATGTCCTGCTTTCAGATTCCAAGCACAAATGAGAATTCTACTGTAACATTTCAGAATTCAGACATCTATTTCTAATCTAAGTGGAAGACAGAAACTGCTCTGCCTCCTCACATTTTTCTATATCCTGAGTACATCACAGGAAATATTTTTAAACTAAAAAATCAAGATGTAATTCCTCCTTTGATTCCAGAATTTGAATCTCCTCTGAGGCAACATGTGACACTTACTGACTATGAAAGGAATAGGGACTAAAAAGAAAAAAAATGTGATGATTTCAGGCACACATATATGGCTGAAAACAATTTGATTCTTAAATTAGTAGAGATTTGTATATAGATGTTGGTTTCCCAGGGTTGGGTTCTTAACAATTTTACATTAGTGCAACTGGAGATTTCAAAACCATTATATCCTGTCTACCTTCTGTACCTATAATGCTGGCAATGGGAATTAGGAAGCCAGAGGTTGGAAAAAGAGACAGCATCTTTCTTTGAAAAACTCCCAGGAAACACTCCTAAGCAACAGCACATTGCTCTGTCTATCCCAAATAACTGAAGAACATAATGGCATTGATGTAGGATCTATGATAGCACGGCACAGTTTGATCAGGCATTCTGACTGATGATCATAGGAATTGTATTAATAGTTCAATGACTATTGGTCAGGGAATTCACCACCAAATCTTCCCCTTCCTGTCTTCCTATATTTACATTGGGACATTGCAAATCTTCCCATCACATGGAATCTATTTCTGCACCCCTTGATGCTGGGTTTTTCATTAGACTAATTTTAACCATTAAAGCACTCAAACGTAACACAACGGGAGACTTGAAAAACACTTACACATTGAGCTTGTTTTCTTGCTATTCTTGGATTCCTTTCAAAGCCATGTGGCTAAGCCTGGTTTATCTGTTGAAAGACAACATGGAGACCACATAGAAAGATACTCCACTCATCCCAGGCATCTCAGACAAGGCCATCATAATCTTCTTAGCTCCAAAAGTCCACTAGCTCATTGAAAATTCTTGAATAAGTCTAGCTGAGATCAACTAAGCCTGGGTGAGATTTGATGAGCCATCTGTATGAATCCATTCAACTAGCTGACCCACAAAATCATATGCTAAATAAATAGTTGTTTCAGCCCACTAAGTTTTCGACTGTTTTCTTGTTCACCAAAAGCTAACTAATAAACTTAGTGATCATTCTATTTAACAACTTACTTACCATTGCATCTTAATTCACCTAGGTAAATGTAAATTATATAAGTTGTCACTTATTGAGCACTTACACATGCACGGTATATTGCTAAAAATCATGTACCTATGAAAAACATTGCTTAAGGTTTGTGCTATGGACTGAATTGTATCCCCCCAAATTCATATGTTGTAGCCCTAACCCCTAATGTGGCTTTATTTAGAGAGAGTCTTTCAGGGGGTAATTAAGGTTACATGAAGTTATATGGGTGGTGCCATAATCCAATAGGACTGGTGTTCTTAGAAGATGTGGAAGAGACATCAGGAATGTGCACACAAACACACACACACACACACACACACACACACACACACACAAAGCTCTTTGAGGACAACCATAAAGCAGCCATCTGCAAAGTCAAGAAGAGAAGCCACAGGAGAAACCAAACTTGTTGACACCTTGATCTTGGGCTTCCCAGCCTCCAGAACTGTGAGAAATAAAGGTTTTGTTCAGGTCACCCAGTCTGTGGTATTTTGTTATGGCAGTCTTAGGTGCCTAATATAGTTTGTATTTTTGTCTTCTTTTGGCAGGTGAGACAACTAAGTCTGAGAGGAATTTATCTAACTAGTCCTCACTAAGAAGCTAGTATTCCGCAGAGATGAGATCCCAGACTAGGTCGTTTTGATGGTGAAACCCAGGTTCTTAGCAACACAGAGGAAACCAAGCGTGCTTTTCTTTTACTGCCCTGACAGTATCAATATTAGCATATATGATCAACACCCCCCCCCAAAAAAACCCAGAGCCCAGATTAAAGATCATACTACTTTTGTCAAATAAAATGTAATGAAATAAAAGATGAAATACAAAACATGCATCCAAAACAATGAGTGTTTAAAAGAAGAACTCAGGAAGAGGACATTTATCCATAATCCACTGAGAATAAGACTCTGATGACCTATTTGGTTTCTTTTCTTCACCTAAACTGTTATAATGGTAGTTTTTGTAGATCATGCTAACTTTCTGCCACATCATTTCTGGTTATTAATAGTTTATGTTACCTTCCTTTTAAATGTTTCTCCACTTTTGTGTCAGTGAAATGATTGATAGGACACCTCATTTCACCAGGCCTCTGTTACAAGGGGTTCATGTTCTACATTTAAGCGAAGTGGGGCTGCTGTTTTTTTAATTTGCTAAGTATATTCTATTTCCCTGTATTTTTTTATTTAGTCCTGTGGCATGGATGAATCAGATAAGGCCTTGAAGTATCTATCTATGCCTGAGTACCCCTGAAGGATAATAACATAGACAAAAAATTGATTAGCTCACTGGTTGAAAATTCAGGTGAGAAAACTGTCCTAGTCCCCAAATCAAATATTTCTCAGATTCAATCAATGATTAGTTAAAATTAGTGAAAAATGCCTAATAATCTTTAGTAGTAAATTTTGACAAACATTTGGCTTGATTAAAAACTAAATAAATAGTGAGCATGCCTAAAACTCTTTCATCCATCCATAACTAAGTTGTCTTAAATACCAAATATTTTTATTTTTAATGTTATGTCATGAAGTACAATTTGTGTCTAATCTATTCTGATCCTATACATATAAATGTTTTTGTTTTTAACTTGGACCTCATTTTGGTAACATTTCTTTTTAACACTATTATCAAGAAATGAATGGAAATTCCTATTAGATTCCAAGGTTTCCACATGTAAATTGCCCACAGTTTTTAGAAAAATAGTCTTAAAGCTTACAAAATATTTTTGGAATCATTCTGTTTTTCCTCTCAACATTAACATTTTGTTTAAATATGCTGTCCTAAATATTGTACTAAATGTTCACAGTATCATAATTTTTATATTCTCTAATTTCTTTTATGGGATAAAAATGGCTTGTCTGCCTCATTTATGCCATAATTAGTTAATATTTTTAAAGTGCCTTATGTTTGGGTTACTAATATAGAAAATTATAATTCATAAATGTTTTGAACCATGACTTGACTTTTTTTTTTTTGAGGATCAATTTTCTCACCAGTTTGATAATAGCTCTGATAATGATCTTGTTCATCATAATCTGATTAAAATTCAGTACATGTAAAATGTGCATTCTCTTAGCATTTTAGGGACTTAATGGAATTAAAAAATAAAGAGGTTAAGTAACTTGTCAGAGAGCAATACTAGTAAGTGGGACAGTAAGGATTTAAACTCATGTTAATCAAGATCACAAATAGTGTTCTGGGGCACCTGGGTGGCTCAGTCGGTTAAGCGTCCGACTTCGGCTCCGGTCATGATCTCACCGCTTGTGAGTTCAAGCCCTGCATCGGGCTCTGTGCTGACAGCTCAGGGCCTGGAGCCGGCTTCAGGTTCTGTGTCTCCTTCTCTCTCTGACCCTCCCCACTCACACTCTGTCTCCCTCTGTCTCTCAAAAATAAATAAACATTGAAACAAAACAAAAATAGTGTTCTCAATCGATATACTACTCTCCTGGGTTTGCAATATTTTTTTTTTTACTTGCTCCTGATTTCATAAAATTTTAGTTTGCATTAAGATGTACATTAAATATGTATTGTAAAAAGAAGATTTATATCATTGCCTTTAGAGCAAAATATATACTCTACAATCAATCTCCAAGATTTGGAAATTGAATCATTTCAAAAGGGTAATTTTTTCAGCTTATAGCTCTTAGATTACTTCATCTCTATTTTTCTCAAAACTATTTAGGCAGAACTATTAACAGAATTAACTTCTAAGAATTTTGAGTAGTGGAAAGTTTCATTTTTTTAAGTTAGAGAATTATACATGAAAATTAATGTTGATGAAATTATGTCTATGTAATCCAACGTGCTTTGGAGAAGATCTCTGACTCCATTGTGGGAGTGTCTTGTGTTGCTCTCTGGAGATCAGGGCACATTTTCAGATCTCATTGTAGCAACACATTTCTGTGAACTCAGACTGGACTTTGATTTTTACACATTTTCAAGGTAATAACTGACAAGGAAGTAGGTCCACAGTGCTTGAGCTCCCTCCGAAATTTGATGAAGAACTCTGAAAATATTACATTTGAGTTCTCTCGGAGGACAGGGAAGGAAAGCATTAGAAAACTGAAGAGGTATGAAATGGGAAGCTAAGTTTCAGGACACTTGGAAATATTCAGTAAAAGAGACAACAGAATAGAGTAAAAAGACCAAAACCGTGTGAATTTGGGGGAACAAAAATCCCGTGTTTGTGTGGTAGATCCAACTTATGTATGTGCTTTTGGGAAAATATAACTGGTGAGTTTTAGGATCTTCAATCATATGCAGATAAGACTATCTTTTTTTAGAGGTATTAATTGCCTAATGCTTGAGACTTACTGGGCAATTACAACCTTTCACCATCTTGTCTACACAGAGATCAAATGGGTTGTGTGCTTCAAAGATTTTAAGAATCACAAGAAGTGGCAAAAATAGTACAGAGGGTCGCCAGAACCCGACACTAAATTTTTACACTGATAATATTTTACCTAAACGTTGTATCTTTTAATCAAGAAACGGACACTGGTACAAAACTATTAACTACAGATGTTTCCAAAATTCATCAGTTGTTACAGGCACTCGGGCGTGTGCGTGTGTGTGTTTGTGCATTGTGGCGTGTGTGTGTGTGTGTGTGTGTGTGTGTGTGCAGTGTATCCGTGCATGTGTTTGTGCTATGTGTGTGTGTATGATGTATGTGATGTGTATGTGATGTGTGTTGTGACGTGCAGTTCTATGAAATTTTATTATATGTGTAGATTTATGTAACCACCACTACAATCAGGATGTAGACTATTCCATCACTACAAAGAAACTGCCTTACACGAACCTTTTTCAGCCAATCCCTACTGGCCCCTAACCCTTGGTGATCTCCATCTGATCTTTTCTCCATCACTACACTTTTGTCATCTAAAGAATGTGATACAAATGTAGTCATACGTACAGTATGTAATTTTTTTGATATTCATTCTTTTCCTCAGTATAATGCCCTTGAGTCAATCCAAGTTGTTTGTTTACCAGTAATTTGTTTCTTTTACTGCTGAATTGATTTCCATTGTATGGAGGTAACGTGTCCTACCCGCTGAAGGACATTTGGGTGGTTTTTCAGTTTGGGATATTGCAAATAAAGCACCTGTGAATATAATTTAAACATATTCATATCTGTAAGATTTTGTTTTAGTAGGATAAACACTTAGGAGTATGACTCTCGGGTTGCAGGATAAGAGTATGTTTAACTTTTTACAAAATCGCCAAACTGTTTTCCAGAGGGGCTGTATCATTTTACATCCCTAGCAGAAATGTGTGAGAGGTGCTGTTGCAGATGGGAGGTATTTTAAGAAATGTAAAATATGAAATATATTTCTTCTCTGAGTTCTTGGACAAAGGGGAATTGGTCATAAAGTACATCTGGGAAAAAATTGCTCAACTGCACGCTAATACTAAGAAAGTAGGAAACATATGATTCACACTTATGCAAAATGTTATTTCCTCAAACGATTGAGGCTAAATCGACATATGATTAGACTGAATGGAAATTTATACATTACTTTCTGTATTAATCAGACCATATTCTTGTTTCTGTTTAGAATAGACAACAGATTTTACTGTATGAATGCATTCAAAATAAGCCAAAATTCTTAATGTCTTCAGAGATTCTTGTAAACATGGTCATTCATTAGCAATATGGAGCAGGGATACTCTATCTGGTGAAAGAAGCATTAGCAAGATTTGGAATGTAACACAATCCCAGCAGGCAATTAAGAGTTGCTTTAAAATACCTCCTATTTAATGAACCCAAGTGTAACACATCTTATATTATCTTCATAGTGAATAAAGACAATCCCTGGGAACAACTTCATGGCAGCAGAAGGCTGCTGTATTCATTCTTCAAGGGAGCCATTTTAAAGTGTGAAACTAATTTATTCCTAAATCAATAGCAAAAAAAAATCCCCAAACATGTTAATGTAATTTTCATTTCTTCTCTTTAGTTAATTACAAAACCATAGACAAAAGAATTGAAGAATGAGATAGTCAACCAAATAATGTTAAACTAGTGTGTTCTTTACAGTTTAGTACCATTTATCATAGTTAATGAAATCCAAGATTGTAGTTATTAACATTTTTGGTGTATTTAAAATACTTCAGGCAAAGGGATCATCTTTTTATGGAAACAATGTATTTTCAAACTTTCTCTTTGTAGCTCTATATATTTTCCTATATTTACCTTGTTTTGCCTGCTAAAAACAAAATGAACAGAAAATGAAAACACTTTTCATCAAAATAAACAACTCTACATAACTGTGGATTTTCTCCTGTGAAATGGTAATAGAGACTTTGAGAGTCATTGTAAAATATAGTAAGTTTAAAATAGCCAATAAGAAGGAGAGGAAAAAAAATGAAAAAAAATTACACACGATCTCACTGATTATAGGGATGAGGCATGGATTGAGAAGGGCCAGCCAGGACCACTGAGGAGCCCACAGGGCGTGACCTGCTTTTTCATCAGGTAAGAATGAGGGTGGTTTTCTGCCCTCTAGTTTTCTGACTTTGTGTCCTAATTCATTTTTTTCATACTGCACTGTAAAAAATAATGTTTCTTTTTGCAGTCACGTTGTGCCGATAATTTATTTGTTCTTTCCCCTTAAATTTTATGTGTATCTTGAGAAAATTGCAAGTAGAAAGTTTCAGCAAAAAGAAATAAGCTTCTTTGAAACACTGTTAATAGCAATAATCACCACAACAAACACAAATAAGGAAGGGGAGATTTTTTTCTACAGTAGTAAAGACACCTATAATATGTTTCCATTTATGTTGTGTACCTTTAAGGTAATCAACAGAAATAAAACAAATGTATGCCTTTCACTGATTATGTTTCCCAAGGCAAGTTTATTATATCACAGCAGCTATAAATTATCAGTTTAAAACCAAATATAGATATTATTATGCACTAGGGTGCCTTTCTATGAGGATTAGAAATGATTTGATGATAGAAATTTATACCTAAGTATTTCAAAAGCAACCATAGTAAAAACATTTCTTTCATTATTATGATACTCAACTGAAATTAGTTAAAGGAACATTGTAAAACATGCATTTTAGTGCAAGCTGTTTATCAGACCCACTCTTTGGACACTGAAAGCCTAAGTTAAGCACATTTGACTGCATACTGTAAAACACTTAAGATCAAACTCAGGATTGGGTGAGCTAGACACAATTACCGGTGTCAGCAGTTTAAATATAGTTCTTGCTGAGAACACCTTCAAGATAACTGTTCAGACCCATTCATTTTGCCAAGTACAGGCAATAATTGGTAACTGTCGGTGCTCCCTACAAACACCAGGCTCCTCCAAGAATAACCCAGCATGATTAGCTCTCAGCAATTGGCTGCACTTTTGCTGACTTCTTGTGAGTGGTTTTTCACACACAGTCACAGATAAACCCACTGTAACCGAATGCAGCTGATGACTCATTTCATGGCTTTCTGCTTGTCTCTTTCAAAGCTGTGTGTTGTTTCTGTTTTAGAAAGAACAAACATCTATTTTTAACCAAAGGGTGAATTTACTGCATTATTATTCAGAAAAGGACCAAGCAGGCATCTTATCTTATGCTGTGACATGCAGAACATTCCTGGGTTTTGTTCCATAAATATAGCAAAGTTTTACTTAAAGGAACAATGTCAAAATGACCTTCAAACGTATCTATAGACTTTTGTGTGTTGCTACAGTAAATGCAGAATTCAAATTGAGTTTCTCTGCAAAATGCATTTTGGGAGAAGACATTTCTAGAGATTATAGATGGTTCAAAAGCAATTTAATGCTGGGTACACTTGGGGTGCTGTCTGATTCATGAATAATGAGGACACTTACATGTTCACTTGATATATGGTATTCAAACAGAACTCAATGAATATTTCTCATGGAGAAGGTGTCAGCTAGAGTAGTTATGTATGGGAGACTTGTTAAAAAAGGGTTCAGAGTTTGAAATAATGTAAAATGAGGCTAATTTTCTTTTAAAGGACAATATATTATATTGCCTTAGAACTTGTTAAGAAGTGAATACTTGTCAAAGTTGAAAATCAAATATCTATACATTTTTTTAAAATAAAATATTAGTCTTTGCTGTAATATATAGATATATTTTTTCTGAACCATATTAAATCAAAATAACAACATTTTTTTGGTATTTTTTATTCAATGGACATATAATGTAATTCCCCACCAATGATGAAACTCTGAATAAGGCTGTGTGAGTTTACCATGAAGGCAAGTTAATGACCAAATCATTTGCATACTTTGCTCTCACCTATAATCTAAATTGGAGCTTTTATTAACTGCATGTTAAAGTAGTAAGATCAACTGTAGTCTAACTCCAAGTGTGTGTGTGTGTGTGTGTGTGTGTATGCACACCTGCGCCCATACTCACAAGTCTGAATTCAGGTCTAAGTATATTCGTTTTTGTTGCTTGTTTTTGTGGCCTGTTTGATCTTTATCAAAGATTTTTACTTTTGTTTCAGATGTCGTTTGTTTTATTATTTGTTTTACATTTGATTGTTCCTTTGAAATAGTGAAACAGGTTATAAACATTTTATATTGTGCCTCCTGCTGCTGTTATTAATTACTTATTCCTTAATGTGAAAATTTTGAAGGAAGTGTGGACCACTGATACAACAGCCATGGTTCAGTTTCCATTCAAGTGGAATGACTCTAATACATGTTCTCCCTGTTTGATTTTTTTAAATGTTTATTTATTTTTGAAGGAGAGAGAGACACAGAGTGTGAGTGGAGGAGGGGCAGAGAGAGAGGGAGACACAGACTCCAAAGCAGGCTCCAGTTCAACGCAGGGCTTCAACTCACAAATCGCGAGATCATGACCTGAACCAAAGTTGGTCGCCTAACTGACTGAGCGACCCAGGCACCCCTCCCAGTTTGATTTCTTGGGTATTATAAGTTTATAGTGCAAATAAACTCTTACTTCAGAAAATTTTACTTATTTAGTGATGACAAACCACTTTATTTAAATTGAAATTTTCTGCCAATTCTTTTCAGTTCCCTTAATTTCTCTCTTTTTCCACAGCACTTATTCCTCCATAAGTATTATAAAACTTGCTTATTATTATGTTTGTGGTCTATCTCCCATCATAAGAAAATCAGCTCATGAAGACAGAGATTTTTGTCTGCTTTGACTATTGAACTATATGTAACACCTAGAACAGTTTCTAGAGCAAATAAGGTGTTTGAAAATATTTGTTGAATAAATACAAGAACATGTACTGGGATTTTGAGGTAAAGATTTTTATATATAATCTTTGACATATAAGTCTGTATGCTTTCCTTTGCTTTTTATTATAAAACAAAATTTTAACTCTGATCAGTTTTAGAGACATTGAATCTTTCTGGAATGCTGTGAAATACTTCAATGGAGTTATGATACGCTAGAATTTTCATTTAGATAATAAGGATTTTTTTCAGAAAATGAATTTCTTAGATACCAATCTTAAAGTGTATGCAATATAAATTTGTTCTATTGTGAAAATACAGATTTCTTTTTAGATCTTTAGAAGCCCTTAAAGAACTCATAGATCTCACATCAACTTTGTAGGTACTATGAATCTGTAAATAGTTATGAGATAAGTTGTAGGATTTCAGAGTAGATAAGGATATTAAATAAGAAAATAATTGTAACTATTAGAGAAATGTTTAGAAATAATACTACAGATTAATATTAATTCTAAAATAACTTTATCTGAAAGGAAAAATAAATTTTATATTAATGTAAGTATTTGCTTATGGGATCTGTTTTATAAGAGGCAGAAAAAGGATTGTGAGCTAGACCATAAAAAGCACAGGCTATAATTTTTGTATTACAGAAACCAACCTCAAGTGACAAAAGTTTAGCAATTTGCTTAGGCCCAAGGACATAGTGAGGAACAAAGTGGCATGAGCAATCTTTTGGAGTTGATATAAAAATTCTCTACCTTGAATTTGATATTTTCATGGGTTTTTATACCTATCAAAATTCAGAAAGTGATACTATTGAAATGGCTGTAACTTATTTTACGTAAATTATTCGTCAGCAAATTAATGAGGAAAATCAAAAGTCAGAAAAGATCTTCTGAGGAAAGTTACGAGAACTCATTGCCAACAGACCTATACTAAAGGACATACTAAAAAATAATATTCAAAGTTAAAGAAAATGATCCCTGTTAGAAAGTTAGCGGAATGAAGAAGAGTACATGTGAATAAATATTGACTATATTAGCAAAGCTCATGTCTTGTTTACTTAAAATGTATGCTAAATTGAATATGACTGCAATAGTATATAATTTGTGAGAGAGTGACTTGATTTAAATTCTTCCTAATTACTTAGATGGCCCGGGAATAGGTCGAAAGTACACATGCATATGAGATATAAGTCACTAAAGAATATTAGATATGAAGTCACTATGTTGCAATCTCTTGGCTAGGATTAAACAATAATGAAAGAGCAACATATATGTACAATAATGGCGGAGGGGACATAATTAAATAAACACACACAACCACACTCAATCATCCTAAAGAAGGGAAGGGAAAAAAAAAAAAGAGAGAACAGAGAGCCAGTGGGCCAAATAATAAACAAATAGTAAGATGGTAGGTTTAAACCAAACACATGAATAATAAACAACAATTTTAACTCAGCTAATGTGTCAATTAATAGACAATTGCTACTACACTATACACACAAATGCACATATACATACATTTAAATACAGGCATGTAATAAAAATAAACACCATAATGATAAAATGTTAACTTCATCAAGAACATAAAAATGTCTACATTTTATGAACCTTCTAACTCATCCTCAAATATGTGTAAAACAAACATTTACAAAAATGAAAGGCAAACTTACAGTTACGAGGGATTTTATATACTTCTCTCCATGACAGAGTAAGTGGACAAAAAATTAACAAAAATATAGAAATTTTAATATGTGATTAGCAAAATTGACTTATGTAATATATATGAAATGTTCACACACACAAAAGTAAAGTATTCAATAGTTAAATTGTACATGAAACTTAAAAAAAAAATGAACGTATGTATCACCACAAAGCACATCTCAATTAATTACAAAGGAGTACAATTATAGAGTATGCTTTATGGCTAAAACAAAATTAAGCAATAAATCAAAAATAAAAAGACAACTAAAAAGTCATGATTTGGAAATTAAGAAATGTACTTCTAAATAAGTCATAGATCAAAATAAAATCAAAATTGGAATAATAGTTTAGATCAATCATAATGATTGATTATACGCAACAAAACTTATGAAATACAGATAAGCTGTACTTAAAATTTACAGCCTTAATACATATTTCAGATCAAGAAAAGCTAAAAAGCTAAAACTCAATGAGCTATGAATCTAAGAAGTTAGAAACAGATCAAAAAATTAAATCCCAAAAAATACAAGTGGGGGAAAATAAGAGTAGAAATTAATGAAACAGAAAATACATACACAATAGAGAGAACCAACAGAGTTAAAAATAGTTCTTTAAAATTTGATCTGATGAGAATTATCTAGAAATGAGAGAAGGCACAAAAACATTAACAGGAATAAAAAGGGAACATTACTACAGATCTTACAGATTATCAATATTTTAAAAATATAGGGGCGCTTGGGTGGCTTAGTCGATTAAGCATCCGACTTCAGCTCAGGTCATGATCTTGTAGTCAGTGAGTTTGAGCCCCGCCTCAGGCTTGTGCTGACAGCTTAGAGCCTGGAGCCTACTTTAGATTCAGTGTCTTCCTCTCTTTCTGCCCCTCCCCTGCTCACACTCTGTCTCTCTCTCTCTCAAAAAACAAACAAAAAAATTTAAAATTTTTTTTAAAAATTAAATATATATAAAATACAAACTTGGTATTCATGAATTGAAAGATTCAAAATTGTAAACATGTCAATTCTCTCCAAAATTAAACATAAATTAAATGTAATCCCAATCAAAATTCAATCTTTTTCATTATTGTTTGGAACTTCTCATGGTGATTTACAAACTATTATTATGTACAGTCAGTTCATTCTTGAAGAAAAGCATGATGAAAGATGTTGCTTTCCTACATGTAAAAACTCATTATCAATTTATATTAAATATAACAGCATGGACTTGACTCAAGAATATATAAAAATAACAGTGGAACAGGGTAGATTACAAATAGACTCAGGTATCTATGATTAGTTTATTGAGCATACAAATGGCAATATAAAGAGATGGGGAAACCACAGTATTTTTCACTAAATAAAATAGTATTGTGTCAATTAGTTAACCATATAGAAAAAGAAACAAACAAACAAACAAAGAAAACCAAAGACACTTTCTCTTTACCACAAAAATAAAAATTTATTCTGAGGGGCTCTTGGGTACTCAGTTGGTTAAGCAGCCAACTCTTGATTTTCAGCTCAGGTCATGATCTCAGGATTGTGAGATCCATCCATGCATTGGGCTTCAGGCTGACAGCATGGGGCCTGCTTGGGATCCTCTTTATCCCTCTTTCTCTGCCCCTCCCATGCATATGTGCATCCTTGTTCTTTCTCTCTCTCTCAAAATAAATAAAATTTAAAAAAATTATTCTGAGCAAATTACTGGTCTAAATATAGAAGGGAAAATAACATATCTTTTAGAAAGTAATATAAGAATATATCATTATGTCCTTTAGGCAAGATATCTTTTTCTTTTTCTTTTTTTTTTTCTTTCTGAGAGAAAGAAAGAGAAAGAGAGAGAGAGAGAGAGAGGAGAAAGAAATGCACACATACAAAGGAGTGACAGAGGGAGAGAGAGAGAATCCCAGACAGGCTCCACACTAAACACAGAACCTGACCCAGGCTTGATCTCACAACTGTGAGATCATGACCTGAGCTGACACCAAGAGTCAGATACTTAAGAGACTAAGCCACCCAGGTGCCCCAAGGTAAGATTTCTTAAATGCAATATGACTATGCAATTCAAATCTAGGACATACTTCAAGAGTGAAAAGATGTGATTCGCAATTATACTGAGACATGAACCAAGAATTTTTTTTTTCTTTTTAGCCAAGAATGTTTCAAGCAAACCGGGATATGTGGTCTGCCACATAAATAGGACACAAAAAGCATTAACTATAAAGAAAAAGACCGATACATTGATGACATTAAAATGCATAAAAATACATAAAATTAAGAGCAGGAATGTGAAAAGGCAAGTCACATAATGGTAAGCAAAATATTTGTATTCAGGTTTCATAGTAAATGCCTACAAAAACAAACACAAATTCAAAACAATAGACAAATGTCAAGAGAGTTGTATAGGAACATCACCAGTGAGGGAATCCAATGGTCAATAAACATGTTAAAAGTTCTCCTTTATTAAAAATCAGAGAAATGTAAATTTTAAAAAGCTGAATGTATCAAGCATTTACAAGGATGCTGAGAAACTGGGCAGTTATATACTAGTGACTCACAACTACTTCGGAAAACAATTTGGCATTATCTAAGCAAATTGAAAACATTCAACAATCTATGATCTAGTATTTCCATTATATTTCCAACAGATAAGTTCACACATGAAAACTTCCAGAATGTTCATGTCTGACTTAATTATAATAGTTGACAACTCATGTCCAAACACGTTACAGTCAACAAACTGTGATATAGTCATGCAACAAATATGTATCTATGAAAATAAACAAACAACTGTAAAATAGAAAACTTCGCAGATGCCATGTTGGAAGAAGCCAATATGGAATCACACATGGTATAGGATTTCACTAAAGTACAGATATAAAATACATATTAGAAGTCAGGATAGCGGTTTGATTGGATGGTATAAATGGGATCCTGCTTTAAAATTGGTTAAAGGGGATGTCTATGGTGCTGTCAATGTTCTATTTTTTAAACTAGGATGTGGATGCATTATTTCCACTTCTGTGATAATTCACTTTACAGCTATTTTATTCTTATTGTTTGCGATAAGAAAAAGATTTGAAAATGACACCAAATGTTTTAAATAAAGAAAAAGACATATGTGTGTGTATGTATGTATTCAGCATCTAAATATTTATATGCCTAAATATTTATATATTTAACAAATAACACATATATGTAATATTTACCACATTTAAAGAGATTAACAAGACAAAACAAAAACAGGTCTACCCTTAAATTTTTTTAGGGGCTCCTTGGAGCGATCAGTTGGTTAAGCGTCAGACTCTTGGTTTCAGCTCAGGTCATGATCTCACTATTGCGGGATTGAGCCCTATGTTAGGCTCTGTACTGAGCGTGGAGCCTGCTTGAGATTCTCCCTCTATCTTTTTCTCTCTCTGCTCCTTCCTCACTAAAGCTTTCTCCCCCCCTCTCTCTCTCTCTCTCTCAAAATAAATAAATAAACATTTTAAAAACTTTTGATGAAGTGACTTTTGGTTGGCAATTAGTATATTCATCAGGAAAATGAATTAATTCTGAATGCAGACAGAATGATAGAGTTACCATGAATAAAATAAAAATTTTCAAAATTATTAGGAAAAAAATGACAACTCCTCAATTATAATAGTAAATTAAACAAATTTCTTTGAAATTAATGAAGCAGACAGGTAAAGATTCTTAAGTACATAAGATCTGAAGTACTCAATTAAGCTTTTTCAAAGGAACAAACAGTACTGGCAGAAAACAAAGAAGGTCTTATTGTTTTTCTTCAAACCATCACAGAATTGTCACAGAAAATTCCTATGTGTTAATCTGCAAAGGCAGTCTCAACATCAAAGAATCATTAACAAAAGCACTATATTTATTTGCTACAATACAATTAATTATGAGAAAATAATAAGGTCCCACAAAATTTGATAGGCTCATCAAAAACAGACTAACTTTGTGTCTTAATAAGAAAGAGTGTAAACAAAATAGAAATTATACCATAAGTATGATTGAACAACAATGAAAATTCTTTGGAATGAAGTAAGGATACTATTTGTGTACTTAAATGCTTACATTAACAAGAAAGAATGAAATATTGATAATCTGGCCATTTGGCTACTCAAATCAATACATTAGAAAAGAAAGAGAAGAGCCAAGGGAGGTAAAATAAAGAACTCTCAATAAATTTTTAAAAAAGAAATAGAAAGCAAAACAAAAGCAGAGTAGAATAAAAATATAAAAAACAGACTCTAAAAATACCAGGAATTGGCCAAAGTTGGTACCATTGATCAAGAAAGAAAGAGAGAAGGCCCATATACATGACATTAGGAAAGTAAAATGGGATATGATATGAGAATACATTTAAACACCATGTGAAGACACAATGAAGAGCTTTATGTCAATAAATGCAAGAACAACTAATTTAGAAAGTATATGAGAAAACCCACTGATAAATCTATTCCTAGAGGAAGGGAAACCAACAATGCCTATAACTAAGATAATTAAAAGTAAATTAAAAAAAAAAACCTACCCACAAAACAAATAAACACATCTAAAATCTCAACAGTAATACAAAGTGGCTTTTAGTTCACTTTTATTAAAACTTCAAGGAGCAGAGAGCCCCTCCTTCATATGCAATGCTTAAGAGATTCAAAAGTGAGAAAATTTTCCCAACACTTGTAATGAGTCTTGTAAACTCTTGTTACAAATCAGAGGGAACAAAATGATATCATGAGGGGGGAAAAAAAAACAAACATGTACACAGACACAGAAATCCAAAATAAAATATCAGCAATCAAAAAGAGCAATGGACATAAAATAATCAAATGATGAATAGGTATGAGGCATCTCAAGAAAGTAATACTTTTATATTGAAAATATATTATGACATCTGCTACATTTGCTTCTTAAATTATCAAAATATTTCAGTTATCTCAATGTAGGAAAACATTAATTTTAACACTCATTTACTGTAACATACATACACACACATAATACACACACCAAAAATTAAGCAACAGAAACCTATTAGCAAATTGAAACCAGAAAAGGACACCTTGAGCAATGGGCTCCTATCAAATTCTACATCAAGGGGACATATTTAAGGAGAAGACACAAGTATCATGACTTTACAACCAAAAGTAACATAAGGAGACTGCCAGTATACACTACAACATTAAATATTGTTCTAAATAAGGGCATAAAGAAGATAATTATAGGAAACACAGAAACAAAATATTTTTTACTCAAAAGTAACGCAACATCCACATAGAAAACCCACTGTGTCTATCAGCAAATGAATAGATCTTAGCAGAATATTCAGCAATGTGGCTAAATATACCTTAAGCGAAAATCAAAAATATTGTGCGGTAGGTTCGATTATTTCTTAAAATATACTTTTAGGGGCGCCTGGGTGGCGCAGTCGGTTAAGCGTCCGACTTCAGCCAGGTCACAATCTCGCGGTCCGTGAGTTCGAGCCCCGCGTCGGGCTCTGGGCTGATGGCTCAGAGCCTGGAGCCTGTTTCCGATTCTGTGTCTCCCTCTCTCTCTGCCCCTCCCCCGTTCATGCTGTGTCTCTCTCTGTCCCCCAAAAAAAATAAATAAATGTTGAAAAAAAATTAAAAAAATATACTTTTAAAATAAAGATCTTATTTACAATAATAGCAAAATATATAGTGCTAAGGATAATTTAATAAAAGCAATCATAGAGCTTAAGGAAGAATTTTCTAAAATTTCAATGAAGGGCACAAAAAAATGGAGATGTACTTCAAATTTTAAGGTGGTTTTCATTGTAATATCAATAGAGGGTTTCATAGAAACAGACACATTTTTTAACAAATTTATGGAGACATAGAGAAAACAGGAAGAGAGAAGAGAAGAGTAAGGTGATTTGTCTTGATCATTTCATTTTGAGCTTATCAATTTAACGAAATTAGAACAATAATTCCTGGTGCGCCTGGGTGGCTCAGTTGGTTAAGTCCAACTTCAGCCCAGGCCATGATCTCACAGTTTGTGGTTTCAAGCCCCGCATCCAGCATTGTGCTTACAACTCAGAGCCTGGAGCCTGCTTCAGATTCTCTCTCCCTCTCTCCCTCTCTCTCTCTCCCCTCCCCCCAATCCCTCTCTCTCTGCCCCTACCCCACTCATGCTCTGTCTGTCTCTGTCTCTCAAAAATAAATGAACGTTAAAAAAAAATTTTAAAAAGTACTACAATTCCTAAAATCCCCCTCTTTATGTAGTTCCACTTCATGATTGAAAAAAGAAGAAAGGTTTCAAGATTTTCAAGATAGAATTGAAGCAGCAGCCATTGTGCTTTGAAGGTTCCAATTGGGCACCGGCATGGTTGCAATTCACTCAGATCCTGAACATTCTTCCTCCACTTCTCCAGCTCTTGTCAACTTGAATGAAGTCGAGTAAAGTATAGCATACATAGTAAAGCATGACTGGGAAGACACACACTAAATCTTAAATAGTGAGGTATGAAGGCGAATGAAATTGTAGAATGGGTACAGAGTGGATATTAACAAAAATTTCTCAGAACAAATATACAAGCAGAAAGGGCGAAAATGTTCACATTTCATATATCTGAATGGTGAATGAACTATATGTGAATACTATTCTATAAATTTCTGTTTCAAATAGTTCTTATTTCAACAAATTCCTGCAACAGGGATATTTGAAAGAATATATAGCATTATGGCACAAAACTCAAAAGTTATGAATTGAAAACAGTTAATCAATTTTAATTAATACAAAAGACGTGGGACAAAGCATCATCATGTTGAGACACCAACATTACACATCTCTTGTAATTAAAAATTAAAGAAACAATATACAATGCTGATGTTTTTAATTTTTTAAAACTTTTTTTAATGTTTATTTTTGAGACAGAGAAGAGAGAGAGCAGGGGAGGGGTAGAGAGAGGAGGAGACACAGAATCTGAAGCAGGCTGTAGACTCTGAGCTGTCAGCACAGATCTCAATGCGGGGCTTGAACCCATGACCTGTGAGATCATGAGATGAGCAAAAGTTGGATGCTTAACCCCCTGAACCACCCAGGTGCCCCAAGATAGTTTTATTCTATAGCTATTAAACCGAAAATTATCTTAGTCTGTAGTTTATGCCTTTTTAGCTTACTCATATTACATTACAATTTTTTGCTAATATTTCAAATAAATAAAAGTTTAGGACCTGTGTGTTTATACAGTATTGATTTTAACCACAAATTAGATGTGTTTATTAAAACTTATTTGAATACCAGCCCAAGCACTGTAATTTTTACTGTGGATTCACAGTATTATTTTAAAAGAATTTTTTTAACATTTATTTATTTTTGAGACAGAGAGACAGAGCATGAATGGGGGAGGGTCAGAGAGAGAGGGATACAGAGAATCTGAAACAGGCTCCAGGCTCTGAGCGGTCAGCACAGAGCCTGACACGGGGCTCGAACTCACGGACCGCGAGATCGTGACCTGAGCTGAAGTCGGACGCCCAACCGACTGAGCCACCCAGGCGCCCCTCACAGTATTATTTTAAATAAATTACTTGTCATTAATAGCAATTCACTAAGATATTTATGTTTTGCAAACATATATTTTCCAATATTTATTAAAAAATATGTCTGTCAAGTCCTCAGATGATTAGAGTTATCTGAAAACTGAATAAAACAATTTTATAATACATATTGAAAATCTCACTCATTAACTTAAGAAATACGGAAATAGTAAATATAGTGCCTATTTACAACTTGTAAGTTACTATACTTTAACTACATAGTCAATTATTTCACATTTGTTTTGTTATAAGCACTGAAACTAATATCAGATTATAATTGCCTTAGAATAAACCTCAAACACCTGTCCTTGTATAGTCTTTTGGTCTCAAAGTAAAAATTCTAGATAAGACAAACCAGCAAATGGTGTTATATCAGTTGTTAAAAGGTGGAGGTATTTCTGAAAGAACTGAGGGTTTTTAATATCTGGTATGTAGCATTCATTACCATAAGTCATCCTAACCATTAAATGCCATCTCAAGGTCATCATGTAAGACCTAGAACAGCAATAATCAACCTATTTAGAATCCATGACATAGGTCCCCTAAGTGCAAATTTGGTGTGAAAACACCTGCCATGCATCTACAGGAATGTGAGCTAAGGGCAGGCTTCACATGGGAAAAGTTAAAATGTAGGATAAAAGCTAGAAAGTGCCAGAGGCACCTTAGGGATATGCGATGTGGATAGGAGACGCAAGAATAGATGGGAAATCATCAGTAACATTCGTGCTGAATTTCTTATCTCTAGTCAACCAGGTCTAGGCAGCTTTATTTCCCTTAACTCTTTTTCATCAGCTGCGTGAACCTAGCACTTCGTACTCTGTGCCAGACAATTTCTGTACATCTAGGAAGAATCTATGCACTTCAAAAAAACTTTAGAAGACCTATGGCAATATTGTATAAATTTCTTCCATTTCAAGGAAATAAGAAAGTTATCCTCTCATTCATTAGCATCTATTATAAAAATAAGTATTTAAGTTATATGTATTTAATGTACAATGAAAGAGAGATTATAAAAATACAATTTGAGTCCTAAGCAACACAATTTTTTTAAGGTTGAAATTGAATGATGTAATATAGTGAATTGAACTTTGTATAGAAGTTTGTTGTAATAACCCATTAATTGGGATTATAGTAACTTTTATACAGGCACTTAGTTAAGACAGTATCAGTCTTTAAAAAAGGTATGTAAACGACATTAACTTACTTTCTTTTTAAAGAACTATATTTATGTTACTATGGCAAGAACACTTAACATGAGATCTATCCTCTTAACAAATATTTAAGCGTACAAGACAATATTGTTAACTATAGACATAACATTGTAGAGCAGGGCACTAGGACTTATCTTGCATTACTGAAAATTTGTACAGTTATTAGGAACTCCCCATTTTCCTATCCCCCCTCTCCCTGGCAAGCACAGTTCTATTCTCTATTTCTACACTTTGACTTTTTATTATTTTATTTTATTATTTTATTTTATTTTATTTTTAAGTTTATTTATCTTGAGAGAGAGAGAGAGAGACAGTGTGAGCAGGAGAAGGGCAGAGAGAGAAGGGCAGAGAGGATCCCAAGCAGACTCCCTGATCAGTGTGGAGACCAATGTGGAGCTCTATCTCATGACTGTGAAATCACAACCTGAGCCGATATGAAGTGTCAGTCGCTTAACTGACTGAGCCACCCTGGTGCCCCTTGTATGACTATTTTAAATAGCTCAAATAAATGCAATAATTTTAGAGATAAAAATTAAAGATTAATCCTGAGCTCTCCTAAAAGAGGATCACTCTCTTGACTTTGATATGGATGGGGTGCAAAAATAAGGTGGGAAAATCAGCACCCATTAGAATTCCTCCAAATTTGCATCTCTCCAAAATTGTAACATCTGGCTTATTTAAATGGTCAAACTCCCTCTGATTGCCTGCTTTGCATTTTCATTTAGCAATATTCCTATAGCAAAAGCAATAAAAAAATAGGAGTGCTTTATTCTCCGCTGACTAACTTAGTTACTAAAAAATGTGTCTAACAGAGAAAAGAGGCAACTACCCCTTTGACCTAGAAATGTCTCCAGGGGCAAGGGAAACAAAAGCAAAAATAAACTATTGAGACTTCACCAAGATAAAAAGCTTCTGCACAGAGAAGGACACAATAAACAAAGCTAAAAGACAACCAACAGAAAGGGAGAAGATATTTGTAAATGACAAATTGGGTAAAGGGTTAGAATCCAAAAATCTATCAAACTCAACACCTCAAAATTAAATGATCTAATGAAGAAATGGGCAAAAGATATGAATAGACACTTTTCCAAAAAAGGCATCCAGATGGCTAACAGACACACAAAAGGATGCTCAATATCTCTCATCATCAGGGAAATACAAAATCAAAACCACAATGAGATACCACCTCACACTAGTCAGAGTGGTGAAAATTAACAACTCAGGAAACAGCAGATGTTGTTGAGGATGTGGAGAAAGGGGAACACTTTTGCACTGCTGGTGGAAATGCGAACTGGTGCAGCCACTCTGGAAAACAGTATGGAGTTGCCTCAAAAAGTTAAAAATAGAACAACCCTATGTTCCAGCAATTACAGTACTAGAAATTTATCCAAAGGATACAAAACTGCTGATTTGAAAGGGCACATATACCACAATGTTTATAGTGGTGCTTTCAATAATAGCCAAATTATGGAAAGAGCCCAAATTTCCATAAACTGATGAATAGATAAAGAAGATGTGGTGTGTGTGTGTGTGTGTGTGTATAAATGTGTGTGTGTGTGTATATGTGTGTGTGTGTATATATATATATATATATATATATATATATATATATATGCAATGGAATATTATTTGGCAATCAAAAACAAAGAATGAAATCTATGTATGTATATATATATGCATATAATGCAATGGAATATTATTTGGCAATCAAAAAGAATGAAATCTTGCCATTTGCAACAACATGGATGGAACTAGAATATATTATGCTAAGTAAGATAAGTCAGTCAGAGAAAGACAAATATGATTGCACTCATGTGGAATTTAAGAAACAAAACAGATGAACATAGGGGAGGGGAGGAAAAATAAGATAAAAACAGAGAGGGAGACAGGAGGAGTTTAGATGGCAGAGGAGTAGGGGGATTGGAATTTCCTTCATCCCTCAAACTGAGCAGTATTGAGGTCAGAACACTTGGAACACCCAGGAAATCAATCTGCACAGCAGCAGAAGGATCTCCACAGGTGGAAAGAGACAGCTTGGTGGGACAGAGGTGCGTGTTTGCAAATTGGGAGAGATAAAATGAGTGGTGTAGGCATGGAGGGGAGGTGGAAAGACCAAAGGAAGAGAAGAGAGGTTATGGGAGTGTAGGTGTATTTAGACACAGGAAAAACCTCTCCAGACCATGGATTGGGGAATGAAAAATATGGAGAGAGCCAGTTTCTGTCTTGCAAACAGCCTCAGGAGTGAAGATCAGAGTCTTTAGGGTTCCACGATTTCCTCAGGACTGGACATGTGCATGCCTGGAGGGAGGGGAGCCAGCCCCAGCTGCACCTGGAGAGAGCAGTCCCTTCCCTCCAGTACTGTGGGAAGAGGGCTTATTGCTCAACCAAGGACAAAAGACCCCGCAGGTCCCAGACAGAGGCCCTGGATATCAGCTGGGTGGATTGGTGCTATTCCAGAGCCAGGTCCACACAGGGCAGGACCCTTTGTAACACTGGGTTTTATTTTTTTTAATTTTTTTAAATGTTTATTTATTTTTGAGACAGAGAGAGACAGAGCATGAACGGGGGAGGGGCAGAGAGAGAGGGAGACACAGAATCAGAAGCAGGCTCCAGGCTCGGAGCCATCAGCCCAGAGCCCGACGTGGGGTTTGAACTCACTGATGGCAGGATCGTGACCTGAGCTGAAGTTGGACGCTTAACCGACTGAGCCACCCAGGTGCCCCTGTAACACTGGGTTTTAAACCCCAGTGGAGCTTCTGGGAGTCATGGGAGACTGCAGAGCAGGACAAATGGGCCCATGCTGCTCTGTTTGGACTGCCTGAAGAGAGGGGTTTGACACACCCAATCTGGGGAGGAGAGATTGGGGTGTCGCCATTTTCCTCCCCATCACCAAATCAGTGGGGCTTCAGGGAACAGGGCAGCAGCCCCCAGTGAAGGCGGGACCCACTTACACCAAACCCCGCCCCTCCATGCCTCCTAATTGATTATCTACCTGAGCGGGACTGACATTAACAAAGCCAGACAGCCTCTCCTCCAGACCAGCACAGCCACTGGTTCCAGGCATCAACAGACAACTGTCCTGCTGTTTTGTACGCTAGTCTGTTATTTAAATTTTTGTTTGTTTGCTTTATTATTATTTTTTTCTTTTCTTTACTTCCCTTCATTTTTCCTTCTACCCTCCTCCTTTCCCCCCCACCCCCGTTCTTCCTTTGGAATCAGAATATATATATATATATATATATATATATATATATATATATATATATATTTCTCTTTCTTTTTGTCTCTGTTCTGGTTGTTTCTTTGTTTAATCAGGTATTTTTATTCTTTTTACACCTTTTCTGTATCTCCTTCTTTATTTTCCTCTTTCTCTCTGGATTAAGCCTTACAGATTCTTTGATTCTCTGTCTGGTCTTTTTCTCTGCCCCTGTCATTTCTCTCTTTGTATGGGATAAGGTTTCTTCTTCTCCCCCTTTTTCCTTTTTTCCAGGGTTACTTTAATTAACAAATCAAAGCATACCTGGTAGAAGGTCTAATCCACCACTACGAGGAGTGAGATAAAGCAACCAAAGACATAACAACACAGTACAAGCAACATACTCCAAAAACACTTCCTGATGTGCCCAGCCCTGGACAGTGTATTACCCCTTTTTAAGATAGTAGTACTCACAGGTGCAGGACACATAACAGGCTGTTAAAACACATAAAACACAGAAAACTATCCAAAATGACAAAATGGAAGCATTCTCCTAAAAAGAAATTCCAGAGGAAATGACAGCTAGAGCATTGTTCAAAACATATGTAAACAATATATCTGAACAAGAATTTAGAATAATAGTCATAAGACTAAAGCTGGGCTTGAAAAAAGCATAAAAGACAGCAGAGAATCTATTGCTACAGAGATCAAAGACCCAAGAAATAGTCACAGTGAATTAAGAATTGATGTAAATGAGATATGAAATAAACTAGATGCAGTGACAGCAAGGATGGGAGAAGCAGAGGGGAGAATAGGTGAATTAGAAGTTAAAATTATGGAAAATGATGAAGCTGAGAAAAGGAGAGAAAGGAAATTACTAGACCACGAGGGGAGAATTAGAGACCTAAGTGATTCAATGTAATGAAATAATATCCATATCATAGGAGTTCCAGAAGAAGAGAGAGAGAAAGGGTCATAATTTGTTCAAACTGCATAATTATATAATTATGCAATTTGCACAAATTGTAATTTGAACAAATTATAGCTGAAGAACTTCCCTAACTGGGGAAGGATGCAAACATCAAAGTCCAGGAGGCACAGAAATTCCTTCAAAATCAACAAAAACAGGTCAACACCACAACATATCATAGTAAACTGGCAAAATACAAAGATAAAAAGAGAATTCTGAAAGCAGCTAGGGACAAACGGTTCTTAACCTACAGGGTAGACACAAGGGTAGTAACAGACTGGTCCACTGAAATTTGGCAGACCAGAACAGAGTGGCAGGAAATATTCAATGTGCTGAATAGGAAAAATATGAAGCCAAGAATCCTTTATCCAGCAAGGCTATCATTCAGAATAGAAGCGGAGTTAAAGGCTTTCCCAGACAAACAAAAAATAAAGGATTTCATGACCACAAAACCAACCCTACAGGAGATCCTAAGGGGGATTCTGTGGGTGGAAAGCAGCAAAGACTAAGGAGCAGAGACATCACCACAAGCATGAAAACTACAGAGAAATCCATATGTTTCAATAATCACTGTGAATATAAATGGACTAAATGCCCCAATCAAGACATAGTGTATCAGAAAGGATAAAAAAACAAGATCCATCTATATGCTGCCTACAAGAGACTCATTTTGGACCTGAGGACACCTGCAGATTCAAAGTGAGGGGATAGAGAACCACCTATAATGCTACTGGATATCAAAAGAAAGCTGGAGTAACATACTTATATCAGGCAAACTGGATGTTAAAACAAAGATGGTAACAAGAGACGAAGATGTATCATAATTAAGGGGTCTATCCATCAAGAAGAGCTAACATTTGTAAGTGTTTATGCCCCCAATGTGAAACACCCAAATATCTAAATCAACTAATCGTAAACATAAATAAATGCATAGGTAATGATACTGTGATTGTAGGAGACCTTAATACTTCACTTACAACAATGGAGAGCTCATATAGATAGAAAATCAGTAAGGAAACATCAGCTCTGAATGACTTTGGACCAGATGGAGTTAACAGATATATTCAGAACTTTTTACTCAAGAGCAGCAGAATACTTTCTTGAGTGCACACGGAACATTCTCCAAAATAGATCACATACGGGGTCACAAACAACCCTTAACAAATATAAAAGGACTGAGATCATATCATGCATATTTTCAGATCACAACACTATGAAATTTGAAATCACAAAAAAAAATTGGAAAGCCTCCAAATACATGGAGGTTAAAGAACATCCTAATAAAAATGAATGGGTGAACCAGGAAATTAAATAAGAAATTAAAAAATATATGGAAGCAAATGAAAATGAAAACACAACAGTCCAAACCCTTTGGGATGCAGCAAAGGCAGCCCTAAGAGGACAATATATTGCAATCCAGGCCTATCTCAAGAGGCAAGAAAGGTCCCAAATACAGAACCTATCCTCACACCTAAAGGAACTAGAAACACAGCAGCAAAGAAAACCCAAAGGCAGAAGAAAAAGAAAAATAATAAAGATTATAGCAGAAATAAACAATATAGAATAAAAAAACAAAACAAAACAGTAGAACAGATAAATGAATCTAAGAGCTGGGTTTTTTTGAAAGAATAAACAAAATTGATAAATTACCTAGCCAGACTTCTCAAAAAGAGAGAGGACCCAAATAGATAAAATCACAAATGATAGAGGAGAGATCACAACCAACACCACATAAATACAATTATTAGAGAATGTTACGAAAAATTATATGCCAACAAACCAGACAATCTAGAAGAAATGGACAAATTCCTAGACCCCACATACTACCAAAACTCAAAAGGGAAGAAACAGAAAATTTGAACAAATCCATAACCAGCAAAGAAATTGAATTGATTTCTCACAACAAATAAGAGTTGTGGGCCAGATGGCTTCCCAGGGAAATTCTACCAGATGTTTAAAGCAGAGTTAACACCTATTCTTCTTGGGGCAACTGGGTGGCTCACTCAGTTAAGTATCCAACTTTGGCTCAGGTCATGACCTTGCTGTTTATGAGTTCTAGCCCCGCATCAGGCTCTGTGCTGACAGCTTGAAGCCTGGGGCCTGCTTTGGATTCTGTGTCTCCTCCTCTCTCTGCCCCTCCCATGCTCATGCTCTGTCTCTCTCTGTCTCTCAATAATAAATAAATGTGATATATGACATTAATACAAGAAAGGATAAGAACCATATGTTCCTGTCAATAGATATAGAGAAAGCATTTGACAAAATACAGCATCCTTTCTTGATAAAAACTCTCAAGAAAGTCAGGATAGAAGGAACATACCTTAACATCATAAAAGCCATATATGTGAAAGGCCCACAGCTAATGTCATCCTCAATGGTGAAAAACTGAGATCAGGAACACGACAGGGATGTCCACTCTCACCAGTTGTTTAACATAGTTTTGAAAGTCCTAGCCTCAGCACTCAGAAAACAAAATGAAAAAAAAAAAAGGCATCCAAATTGGCAAAGAAGTCAAACTTTCACTTTTCTCAGATGTCATGATACTGTACATGGAAAACCCAAAAGACTCCAAGAAACTGCTACAACTGATACATGAATTCACCAAAGTCACAGGATATAAAATCAATGTACAGAAATTGGTTGCGTTTCTATACACCAATAATGAAGTAACAGAAAGTGGTCAAGAAATCGATCCCATTTATAATTGTACCAAGAACCATAAAATACCTAGGATTAAACCTAACCAAACAGGTAACAGATCTGTGTGCTGAAAACTATAGAAAGTTTATGAAAGAAATTGAAGAAGACACAAAGAAATGGACAAACATTCCATGCTTATGGATTGGAAAATGTTAAAATGTTGTTTAAATGTTAAACATTGTTTAACAATGTTAAAATTGTTAAACATGTCGATACTTTGTTAAAATGCCGATACTTCCCTAGCGATCTACACATTCAAAGCAATCCCAATCAAAATAGCGCCAGTATTCTTCTCAGAGCTAGGACAAACAATCCTAAAATTTGTATGAAACCACAAAAGACCCCGAATAGTAAAGTATGTTGAAAAAGAAAACCAAAACCAAAAAAGCATCACAATCCTGGTGGACTTTAGCTTGTACTGCAAAGCTGTAATCATCAAGACAGTATGGTATTGGCACAAAAACAGACACATAGACCAGTGCAATAGAATAGAAAACCCACAAATGGACCCACAAATGTATGACTAACTAATCTTCAACAAATCAGGAAAGAGTATCCAATAGAAAGAAAAAGACCATCTCTTTAACAAATGTGCTGGGAGAACTGGACAGCAACATGCAGAAGAATGAAACTGGACCACTTCCTTACCCAGTACACAAAAATAAACTCAAAATGGATGAAAGATCTAAATGTAATACAGGAAACCATCAAAATCATTGAGGAGAAAACAGGCAACAATGTTTTTGACCTAGACCACAGAAACTTCTTTCTTGACATGTCTCTGAGGGCAAGGGAAACAAAATCAAAAATGAACTATTGGGACCTCATCAAGATAAAAAGCTTCTGCACAGCAAAGGAAATAGTCAACAAAACTAAAAGGCAACCAACAGAATGGGAGAAGATATTTGCAAATCACATATTGGGTAAAGGGTTAGTATCCCAAATCTATAAAGAGCTTACCAAACTCAACACCTGAAAAACAAATAATCCACAGAAGAAATGGGCAGAAGACATGAATACACACTTTTCCAAAGAAGCCATCCAGATAGCTATCAGACACATGAAGAGATGCTCAATATTGCTCATGATTAGGGAAATACAAACAAAAACACGTTGAGATAACACCTCACACTGGTCAGAGTGGCTAACATTAACAACTCAGGAAATAACAGATGTTGAGGATGTGAAGAAAGGGGGAAACCTCCTGCACTGTTGATGGAAATGCAAACTGGTGCAGCCACTCTGGAAAACAGTGTGGAAGTTCCTCAAAAAGTGAAAATAAAATTACCCTACAACCCAGACATAGCACTAGTAGGAATTTATCCAAAGCATATAGGAGTGCTGATTCGTAGGGGCACATGTACCCCAACGATGACAGCAGCACTATCAACAATGGCCAAATTATGGAAAGAGTCCAAATGTCCATCAACTGTTGAGTGGAAAAAGAAGATGTGGTATACATATACAATAAAATACTATTCAGCGATGAAAAAGAATGAAATCTTGTCATTTGCAACAATGTGGATGGACGTGGAGGGTATCATGCTAAGTGAAGTAAGTCAGTCAGAGAAAGACAGTTATTATATGTTTTCATTCATATGTGAAATCTGAGAAACTTAACAGAAGACTATAGGGGAAGGGAAGGAAAAATAAGTTACAAACAGAGAGGAAAACCAACCATCAGACTCTTAAATACAGAGAACAAACTGAGGGTTGATGGGGGTGGGCAGGTGGGCAGGTGGGAAAATGGGTGATGGGCATTGAGGAGGGCAGGTGTTGGGATGAGTACTGGGTGTTATATGCAAGTGATGAATCATGGGAATCCACTCCTGAAGCCAAGACTACACTGTATGTTAGCTAACTTGACATTATTATAAATAAATAAATAAATAAATAAATAAATAAATAAATAAATAAATAAACAAAACAAACCAAACCAAAACAAAGCACCAGAGAAGGAGGCAAACCAAAAAGACTCTTAAATAAAGAGAACAAACTGTGGGTTGCTAGAAGGGTGTTGTGTTGGGGGATGGGCTAAATGGGTGATGGGCATTAAGGAGAGCACTTGTTGGGATGAGCCCTGGGTGTTATATGTAAGTGATGAATCACTAAATTCTACTCCTGAATCCATTACACTATATGTTAACTAACTTGGATTTACATAACATTAAAAATAAAAAAATAACTAAGTAAGTAAATAAATGAATAAATGATATGTCTAATAATGATGAATCCCCAAGAAAATTATGATTAAGTCCTTCTAAACTGTGGTCTTGTGTGAAATTGAAAGTAGTGAGAATTAGTTGTTGACCTCCCTGGCCTCTTCACTGTGCTTTCCTTCCTTAGCTATCTGGTGATATTATGTCACCTTCCTCTCTTTACCTAGTAACCTCTCCTCTCAGAAGAAAAAAATAATAATAATAATTTATACTACATTCTGTAAGACTCATTTAAACTGTCGGTGTTATCCTTCCCAGGGAGATTTACATTTCATGAAGTTCATGGAATAATGTTTTATCAGTGGCATCAGTGATGTGATGGGTGAGGCATTATTTTGAAGTAATAATGGCTTTCTGAGTACCTCAGAAATAGCACTATGTCCAGACATTTAGTGTCTGCTCATGAGGTGAGTGCTACCTACTATATACAAACTGTTGCACAGGAAATGACAAATGGGAGGGGAAGGGGAAAGTCAGAGTACAAGCTAATTACAATAGAAGCACATATATTAAGAGCGTTGTAACACAATGGGAAATTGGGGTTTTATTTAGTCTCGAAATGCTTCCTTCCCACATCAACGGTGACAATACCATATCCTGAGTCAAAATACAAAATTTACATTATAATTATCGATTTAAAAACCACTTATCTCTCTTCCACAATCTCTCTCATATTGAAGAATAAAGTTTTGTCTTCAAATTTTTAAAAATCATGTTTAAATAAAATTCCCTCAGAAGTGTGCTATTTAAAACTCGAAATTCTTTGCAGAAGGTCCATGCATTCTCATGATTTTAGAGCAAGTCTAACAAATTTATCCCTTCCCTTGCTTTTACACGATTTTCAGAACTCTGCCAAAATCGCACATCTGGCTCTTTGCCTGTGCACCTGATGTTATCTCGAGAGAAATTATATAAATTAAACACAGACACACAAAAAGTCTTTTAAGAATTCAAAGCAACAGAATATATATCTAAGAAAACAAAAAGAGTTGGAAAAAAAGGATAAAGGACATTAGTGGTATTAAGCTAGGAAACTAACAAAACAATGGCAACGCAGAATAAGTGGGGCAAAAAGAACAATTGAAAATGACAGAGTGTGGAAATACATTGTGTGGGCTATGAAAAACATTAAAATCATTTTCTTCCATCTATATGTGGGGCTTTGGTCACTAGCTCTTTTTAATTTAATTTATTTTTTTTTAACTTTTGAAAATAGTGAGACCCTGGCATATTTGCCAAAATTGTTTCTTGCTTTATTTCTTCTGCCTTTGTGTTACACAGAATTATGGCTTGTCCTGAAGATTCAGGCTTACTCCTTACTTCCTGGGCTGACTGTGAGAGAGTTAAGTATATATATATATATATATATATATATATATATATATATATATATATATTTATACATATATAAAATATCTCTCTCAGGTTATTCTCCACTTTCCTACCACTTGACCCTCTCCACAGGTCTTTGGGAGTTAAAAATGAATTATTACCAGTATGCACACTGCCTAGAAATGAGTTAACTTATTCAAGATTGATTCCTTGCAAATTAGCCTTCCAGAAAGAGAGCTGGCCTTTCAGAGAACTCCCTAGATCTCTAAAGATATGGGAGAACAGGATCCAAGGCCAAAGGTACACCACATCATGAAGCTACATTTATAAATCTTGAACATCATCTCTTGATCGAACCAGGGGATACATGGATATCCCTAAACCGTGAATGCTGAAGTGAGAGAATCTGGCTACAGACTAGGATGCTGCCATATAATATTATTTTTGGATCTCAGCACCCATGATGCCAGAGGAGGGGTGTGTTCCCTAATCTTGCAGTCTAAAAAGCCCACAAGTAAAAAAGGTCAGTGTCCCTCTCCTAGGGCTGGATATCCAAACCTGATAGATCCCTGTGTGCTGTGTTGGAATGTAGTGGCATCGAAGCATCTATACATCTCCTGCCTATAATTTTTCTTAAGCCTGTGATGTATGTTATCAACTAATACTGTCATAGTTGATCATAGTGTGGTCAACTTAGTTCACCCTTACAACAGGCACTTAACTGACCTCACTGATTAGATCTTGGCCTAACTCCCACAACAAAACCCATTTCTTTTTCTTTTTGTTTTATAGCAAATTATTTAAATTTAACTATAATATATGTACTGTGAATAAAGTGCATATATAATAAGTACACACTTCCATGAATTTTAACCAAGTGGATTATCAATATTAGCATCATAAGTCATGAAATAAACCATTTGGACTTTCAGATAGTTGAGCTAATGGCGTAAAAACATATCTCTCTACATAGTATCCAAAAATTACAACGATCAACCTAAGAATAAAAGAAACGACATGCATTCTACACCTGCAGCGTAGAAACACAGAAAACATTAGAAATTTAAAATTAGAGTAGAAGTGGTACTAAAACTTGTACAAAACAAAATTGTAGAGCAATGCCATTTATAAAAATCTATACAAAATGCTATAAAATATAAGCAAAAATAGCCAAAAACCACGTTTTTAAAGGCTACACCATTTTCAAAGTGGCTTTATTCCCAGAATGCAGGCTGGTTGAAAGTTATGATTCCTAGTAATATCACTCACCACGTTAGTAGATCTAAGATAAAAAAAAATGCTTATCTCCATAGATATGCATATAACTTTTAGCAAAATTCCACATCCTTTCATAATTAAAAAAGATAATAAAATGAGAATTAATGGATACTTTCTTTTTCTGAAAATAAAGCCCAGTCACAAAACTACATCTCATTTATAGAGAATCTAAAAGGCATGCTCACCAAAATCAAGAAAAAAGCAAAAGTGCCCACTATCTCCACTACTTTTCAACACTACACAGATTTTTAGACAATGAGGCAAGAGAAATCAATTGGAGCCATTAACAATAGAAAAAAAATATCCAAAATTATCTCTGTTTGAATGTTGCCTTAGATTGTGTTCTCGCAGAATTAGACACAGACGGGAAGATTTCCATTTAGAATGGTCTTTATTTTAGCGGGGGTTTATCTTTGGGATCAATACTCCTCAGGATTGGCTATAGGAAATTAAAGCAACATAGTCCTCAGCTGATTTTGCTTCTCCAGGGAGTCCTTGAACTGGGATGGAGCTTCAGAGATGCCCTATCTTCAGGCCAGGGGGCCTGTGGCTTCATACACCAACATACAGCAGTCTTTGGATATGGGGTATCACCAAAGAGCATATGTGACTTTGGACAGGGTTCTTTCTTTGGCTGAAAGAAATTCTTGGAATAGGATTCAGCTGGGAGCTATCATCTGCCATCACTCCCAGCTACTGAAGTAATGGAACCTGAAGGGGGACACCTGAGGTATACCTAGAGGGCTCCAGAGAATGGATGGCTTAGCATAATTCTACAAATAAAGCATTTTATAGTAAGATAGCAGAATATAAAAATAAACATTTAAAAATCAATAGTCTTCATATACCTAATGAGATAGAAAATACAATCTAAAGAAATATACAGTAGAGCACAAAGGAACACTAGAAATAAATTTAACAAGAAATGTGAAAAATCTACATAAGAATGACTATCAAAACTCCTGAAAGACACTAGAACAAGTAAAGACCTCCTTTATCCCTGGGTAGAATGAAACAACATCATAAAGATATCTACTATCCCTAAGTAGATTTATACACTCAACATAATCCCAATAAAAACACCGAATTTTATGGAGATTTCAAAATATGCTTGGAAAAATTAATTCTCAAGAACAGCAACAAGAAGTTTGAATAAGAGAAGGAAAGAACATTAACTACAAGGTATTAAAAATATTGTATAAACCTTCAACAATTAAAATAAATCGACACTGGCATACTAATCAGTAGAAGAGAACCTCGGTATAAAATTTTAAAAAGGAATCTAAATCATTAAATTTAATATGTATTTTTTTAATGTTTATTTCTGAGGGAGAGAAAGAGAGACAGAGTGTGAGTGGGGGGGTCCGGGAGAGAGAGGGAGAGAGGGAGACACAGATTCCAGGCTCTGAGCATGCAGTACAGAGCCCAATGTGGGACTCGAACTCGGGAACAGCAAGATCATGACCTGAGCTAAAGTCAGACACTTAACCGACTGAATCACCCACGCACTCCAATATATATTTTTGAAATAAAGAGTGCTGGGAAAACTGGAAGACCATACGAAAAAAAAAATGAGGGGCGCCTGGGTGGCTCAGTGGGTTAAGCGTCCGTCTTGGGCTCACGTCATGATCTCACAGTTCCTGGGTTTGAGCCCCACATTGGGCTCTGTGCTGACAGCTCAGAGCCTGGAACCTGCTTCGGATTCCATGTTTCCCTCTCTCTCTTCGCCTCTCCTGCTCACACTCTGTCTCTCTCTTTCAAAAATAAACATTAAAAAAATGATACATACATCACACAATACACAGGAAGCCTCAAATGGTCAGAAACTTGAATGTAACCGTACAAGTTCTAGAAGAAAACAGGATGAATTCCTCTACAAACAGATGTTAAAAAACAAAACAAAACAAAAAACTACGTGTGACTTAAACCCAATGCAGTAAATGAAAAGATTGACAAATTTAAGTTTACAATTAAGATTGCACAGAAAACAAAATACTATAAAGACAATAAAAAGTCAAATGAGTTGGAGAAAATATTTGTAATGTAAACCACAGATAAAGGAATGACATAGTTATTAAGAAGTCATAAGGAGTGTGGGCCAAATCTTAATAACTTAATTGAAAAATTAATTACATGAAAATGATTAATAAATATAATAAAATTGTCCTTAAATAAAAATAAAATATTCAGCTTCAATCATAATGAGAAATGTAAAACAAAACTTCACTGAGATACCATTCCTCTCCTATCAGATTGGCAAAATTACAACTTTTTGAAAACATTTTGTTGGTAAGGCTGTAAGAAAACAGCTACTCAAAACAATGCTAATGAGAATGTAACTGAAATAACCAGAGAAGAATTGGGCAGTATGTAAGAAAATCATGTTTTTATCTCTTTACCTTGCAACCTGTTTTGAGGAATCTATTCTATACAAAAATACCGATGCACAAATTAATTCTTTGGGGCATTATTTGCAATTGTACACTTTATTTTTTGTTTATTTATTTGAGAGAGAGAGAGAGAGTGAGAGAGCAAGCAAGGGGTAGAGAGGGGCAGAGGGGGCAGTGAAAGGGAGAAAATCTTAAGCAGCTTCAGGCTCAGCACCAAGCCAGATGTGGGGCTCCATCGAAGGCCTCTGGGATCATGACGTGAAACGAAATTAAGAGTCTCACACTCAACCGACTGAGTCACTTAGGCACCCCTGCGCTTGTACAATATTGAGAAGTGAAATCTTTAAATGCTCATACTCATTGAAGAGAGTATGGTGTATTTCCTCAAGGATGTACTATGCAGCCATAAAAACAAGAAGAATGATATTTGTGGACTTATGTGGAATGACTTCAAAAAAGGCAAATTCCAAAAGAATTCCTTTAGTTTTTTTAACTTTTGTGTAAGAATGATGGGAAAACATAAAAATATACATGACTTTATTTATTTTGCAAAAAGAAACATAGAAGCATAGATCAGAAATCAAAGAGATTAGTTGTATGGGAAAAAGTTTAAGGGATCAGGACATTACTGAATCCTTTTTTTTTTTTTTTTCTTAAGTGTGGTGTTGATTTTTGCAACCATGTTAATGTTAATGTCCAAAAATAAAAATTAAAAATTAAAAAAAAACTGGTAAAGAGGAAAATGGTTAACATAGACTGTTAAAAGGAATAAATAAATGTTTCTTTTTTTTTTCAACGTTTATTTATTTTTGGGACAGAGAGAGACAGAGCATGAACAGGGGAGGGGCAGAGAGAGAGGGAGACACGGAATCAGAAACAGGATCCAGGCTCTGAGCCATCAGCCCAGAGCCTGACGCGGGGCTCGAACTCACAGACCGCGAGATCGTGACCTGGCTGAAGTCGGACGCTTAACCGACTGCGCCACCCAGGCGCCCTGATAAATAAATGTTTCAAATGAATAAAAACAGAATTAATCCAAGTGTCTTTTGTATATTATTTTGATTATAGAAAAGACTAAAGACTAAAATAACCATAAACATTAAACTCTCAGTATTTTTATTTTTTTACTATGGCACTAGTTTTTCTTTGCACCTGCTTTCTGGGTATGCTAAGAACTAGACAAGAAGCAAAACCTGACAGGCCTGTGTTTTAACCATGTGAGGAGTGAAATTATATGGAAAGGAAAAGATTTATGGCACTACATTGAAATTGGAGGGATCCATTTGTTAGGTAGAAGCAGATACTGATATATTTTCTAGATCAATCTATGAAACGGGCCTAGAAATTACAATACTTTCAGTGGAGGTGAACACATACAGGACCAAGATACTATTTTTTTTAATATTATTCTCCATCAAAAAAGAACTATATAGCTCCTTGAGAAAAAAAAATGGCTGAGTATGAAAGTTTCATTTTCCTAGATCTTCAACAACATACAATATTGACAGTCTTTTTATTTCATCCAGTCTGGTGGTTGAAATGGTGTTATCTCATTATTATTTAAATTTTCTTTGCACTAATAAGGAGGTAAGAGTAATTTCTTATATTATTCAGGTATTTTGATAACCTTATTTTGTGAAGTGTCCGTTTCCCTTCATTTGACCATTTTGGTATTGTGTGAATTTTTATTTATTTATATGAATCCTTTACATTGGTAATAGGACTCTTTCCCTGATATAAATCTTGCAAATATCTTCTTCCACTCCAGGGCTTGTTTTTTCACTTTTTTAATGCAATATTTGATGAACAGTGTTATTAGGTTAATGATATCTAATTTGTTACTCTATTTCTGTTTAGTTTTTCTTTGGTTTAAGAAATCTCTCCCTACTTTAATATCATTACTATTTTTGTAATTTATTTTCTAGAATTTTTACATTATGAAAACAACTTTGGCTTGTTTGTTTATCTGGTATTAATGTTTGATATGGTATGAAGTAGAAGACTGTTTATTATTTTGTATAGTCAATTAGCCTGATGCCATTTATTGAAAAGGCCATCTTTTCCCCCACTATTTGAAGTGGTATTTCTGTTATAATTCATATGACTAAAGATGTGGGTTTGTCCCTTGTCAATGCCCCCTTGTCTTTATTTAGTATTTAGGAATAACTCTGTATTTTTAAATATTATAACATAATGACTTTGTTTATTTTTCAGATACTTCTACTTCATATTTTTTCTTGTCTTATGTAATTGCTTGAGATTTGCAGTACAATGTTGAACAGAAGTGCTAATTGAAGACATCCTTGTCCTTTCTCAGCCACAAAGGAAATTCTTTCAACATTTGACAATTAATATATTGAATTTGACATTGATTATTTTTATATAATATATTTTAAGGTTAAGCAAGTTTCATTCTATTCCTTTTTTTTAATTTTTTAAATATAGATATTAACTATTTTAACATTTCTTTTAATCTCATTGCATTTTTTTCTCTTTTATTTTGTTAATGAAATGACATTAATCAATTTTACTTATCAATTCAAACAAAAATGGGAAAACACAAGTTGCTTCTGACATGTTTACTTTTTCATGCACCACTGTATTTGATTAGCTAATATTTTCTTTAAGATATTTTATCTTTATCCCAATGAGGAAATTGGTCTAAAACTTATTCCCCTATATAAATATTATTTTTTTCTTATTTTCTGGAAAGTTTCTGTATGATTGAAATTTTCTTTTACTTGAATGTTAGTAGAACATACCTCTTAATCAAACCGACCCTAATATTCTCTTTGTGGGAATAGTTGATTTAGTATCTAATTTATTTTATGGCAATAGGCATCATTGATATTTAGCTAGTGCACATTACTGTGACTAAAATGGTTTTGATAGCCAGTGTTCTTTGTGATTATTTAGTGCCCACATGGCTAATCTTTTAATTTGTTGGTAGCTGTGCTACATCAGTTGCTAAATATATATTTTTAATATTTGCATTGATGATAAGACTATAGCTACAGGGGGTTGATATAATAGCACTTCTTTGGTAATGGAAGAGTAAATTATTGGTCTCTTCAAGGTCCTTTTCTTCTTATACATACTTATTTCCATTTACTCCCACCCCCATCTCTCTATAACTGGAGATTCTAATGTGCGTACCTACTTGATTTTTTTCATCTTTGTAATAAATTGTAAATTGTTTTACATATATCTTAATTTACATAAATGTTTTTGTCATACCTCTTGATACTTTTCTTACTCGTCACCATAGTTCATTTTTTTTAATGTTTATTAATCTTTGAGAGAGAGAGAGAGAGACAGAGAGAGGGGAGAGGCAGAGGATCCAAAGCAGGCTCTGTGCTGAGAGTGCAGAGAACAATGTGAGACTCAAACTCATGAACCATGAGATCATGACCTGAGCTGAAATAGGATGCTAAACTGACTGAGCCACGCAGGCACCCCCATCGTTATACTTTTAAGAGTCATTGGTTAAATGATAAACAGTACTCTATGATGTGGATTTATTATATTTTACATCCACTCTTCAAGCAATGAACCATACCAAAAATAATGCTATAATAAGGAAGTATCTTCCTACACATCCTTGGAAAATTCTTGTGAGACTTTGAGAAATATACTCCAAAGTTGAATTACAGTGTAATAGCAAATAGCATCAAATATATTTAACTTGATGAAATAATATCAGATTGCTTCACTCAGTGCTTGGACAAGTATATACACCTACAAGGAATGCATAATAATTACTACATCCCCATATGACAGGTAACAGGTGGCAGTGTTCGACTTTCTAGTCTTTAACATTCTAAAAGATATAAAATAATACCCTTTTAATCTATTTTGCTTTATTGTGCCTGATGAATACTTTTTTATATCCAAGCTATTACTAGTAAGTTAAATATAACATATAACAAATCAATAAATTCTATAATCTGTTTTATTAAGTGAAATTAAAGACAACAAAGACCAAAAAACTACAACCAATACTGTTGTTTTCACCATTAGTTGGAAGGAAATATTTCAAGGATGGTTGTTGCTTTACACAGTGTATAGGTAACATTTTAGTAATTTTTCATAGAAAAAAAACACCTTTAATAAAGTTTTAGATAAATATAACATTCAACATTGTAACATTAACAAGTTAAGAAGTATTTTTATATACAATGCTATTGTTTTAGCTACAAAATACAGAATTTATACCCAATAAATAAATCAGTGTAAGTAGTTAAAAAGCATACATTTTTGGATGATCTCCAAGTTTTTTAAGTCTCTGCAGGAAAACTAAGTTCTTTAGTCTCCAAAAAGTGTGAAAGGACTATACTGAAGGGGAACAAATTTTGCCACCCAAAATATGCCTATTTGGCGTAGGATTATTTTAGGTTGATTTTTTTAAGAAATTGTAAACAGAAAAGAAGCTCTGAAAAAACTAAAAGTTACTTTTTTGTAACTTTTATCGGAGAATGTAGTAATTCTGACATATAACTCAGAGGATCTCTTATGTTACAAACTACTTGTGGTCTCACACGTATTTAAATGTAATCCAATTTTCACAAGATATAATCAGTCATACTAGCCAGAAGATTAAGCACCTTCTTTCCTGTTGATTAAATGGTAAAAGAATTTGAAAAAAACCAAAATGGCTAGGGGCGCCTGGGTGGCTCAGTCGGTTGAGCGACTGACTTCGGCTCGGGTCATGATCTCACAGTTCGTGGGTTCGAGCCCTGCGTCGGGCTCTGTGCTGACAGCTCAGAGCCTGGACCCTGCTTTGGATTCTGTGTCTCCCTCTCTCTCTACTCCTCCCCCACTCATGCTCTGTCTCTCTCTGTCTCCGAAATAAATAAACATTAAAAAAAAATTTTAAAAATCAAATAAATGGCTAAATGCAGTTTCAACTTTTAATTTAATAAAATCATGTTGTACCCTGATAAAAATATTTCTCTTTTAGATCTAAGGCCTATGAACCAGTAAAGACGAAATTTAAAGGGATGAAAAAGCAAAAGCTTTGTTAGTGTATAGTTAGAAGTAATGAGAGGAGACACTCATTCCGCTTTCATTTTCAGACTTGTGAATCTTTTTCATAAAAAATAGTAAAATATATTCGTTTCTAATATTAAGCAAATGTCCTGGTTGATGCTACCCAGATTTTCAACATGTTGTCATCTAGATGTCATCATAACTGAGTCTTCCACAGCTTTCCCACCTTTAAAAGGGGAGACTACCTCAGGGTTACGTGGGATAGTAAAGAAAGCAAAGTGCATGGAACTTATCCCATTCATAACTCTTATCTCAGATGCAAGCTATTTTGTCATAAGCCCATCAGGTAAGATCAGAGGTGACTAGGGAAAGAGCCAGACTCATGTACACAAAACAGGTTATTTGTCCATCCGAAAAGTAAGATTGTACTTGGGTGTCCATTTACACAGAACACAAATCTTTTCCTACCTTTTGCTTATTTAGAAATGTCCATGTACATACATTCTCCCTAGGTCCCTTTCTTAACTTTAGAATCACTTTTCTTCCAAATAGCAGATTATCCAGTTAAACCATTAAATCATCTATGAATTAGTACAAAGCCCTGTACTAACCATAGCAGAGTACTATGTACTCTGACCTTCTACACACTCAGGTAAAGTGGACTATCCAGTTCACGGCCAAACTTTTTGGTCCACTGTCATTTAAGAATAATTCTGAGTTGAACTGTCATGCTTTTTCTGTTCAACTTTGACTGGAGCCTTGCATTTGTGCAGAACCATTTGTAAATGAGGCCCCATATCACACCTCCTCCATCACCTGGACATAGGGAACTTCCTTTAGGGTTACAGGTGTGGGTAGAGAGAAAGGAGGCAATTTAACAAGTAGAAGCCATGGGAATATGAGCCACATGCTCATGTAATATCCTTGTGCTTTTTAGGAACTGCTAGAGCCCAATTTATAATCAACACTTTAGTGTGTTAATAAGATTTTGCTGCGCATGCCCAAACTTAATGCTCGGTAGGTCATATCATCCTCAATTTATAAGCAGTATGTTGGATTCAGCAGTAACTTGGACATTTGTGTTCTCCATTCTTACTCTGTGGGTCTTGCTGGAGGTGTATTAATTTTGTTGATGACTTGAAAGAACCAACTCTTGGTTTCATTATCTTGTTTTCCTGTTTTCATTAATTTCTGTTTTTTTTTTGTTTTCTTCCTTCTGCTTAATTTGGGTTTATTTTGTTCTCCTTTTATGGTTATCCTAAGGTAGAAACTTAGATAATTGATTTAAGACCTTACTTTTTCTAATGTAATCATTTAGCACTATAAATTTCCTTCTCAGCATCGTTTTGGCTATGTTCCACACATTTTGATATGTTACATATTCATTTTTACTTGTATTGATGTATTTTTAAAAATTTCTTTGAGACTTCCTCTTTGACCCATGGGTTGTTTAAAAGTGTGTTTTTGAATACAATTATTTGAGGGTTTTCTAGGATTTTACTATGGTCAGAAAATTTACTCTATATTATTTCAATTCTTTTAAATTTGTTGAGGTTTTTCCTAAGACCCAGAATATAGTCTGTTTTTGTAAATATTGTAAAGATATTTGAAAAAAAATGTGTATTCTACTGCTTGCATGGAGTGTTCTATAATTGTCAATTAGATTATCTTGTTGGATGGTGTTGTTCATTTCTTCCATTTATGTGCTAATTTTCTGTCTAGTTATTCTATCAAATGCTGGGAACAGGATATTAAATTCTTTTGTTGTGATCGTAGATATGACTATTTGACTTCAATTTCTATCAATTTATATTTCATATATTTTGTTTCATGAATTCTGTTGTTTAATGCATACATATTATAGGATCATTAAATCTTCTTGGTGAATGTATACTTTCATCATTGAGTAATGGCTTTTATCTCTCATAATTTTACTTTGATGTCTACTTTATGTGCTATTCATATAGCTACTACTGCTGTTTAAAATTATAGTTAGCACTATTTCTTTTGCCCTTTTCCTTTATACCTACCTATGTTGTTGAATATGAATTATGTTTCTTATGGATAGCATAAAAGTGGGTCATGTTTTTCAATTTATTCTTGTCAATCTTTGTCTTTTAGTGTGTCTTAGTCAGTTCAGGCTACTATAATAAAATACCAGAGATGACGTAGCGTATTTGGTTCTCACAGTTCTGGAGGCTGGAAGTATGAGATCAGGGGTCAAGGTCAAATTCTGCTGAGGGTTTTCTGGGTTGTAGAATGCCACATTTTCCTTGTATCCTGGCAGGGTAGAGAGCAGAACAGAGCAAACAAGCAATCTCATGTCTCTCACAAAGGTACTAATTTCATTCATGAGGGCTCTGCCCATGTGGCCTTATCTAGGCTTAATTACTTCCCAAAGGCCCCATCAAATACCATCACACTGGGGGGTAGGATTTCAGTTTTGGATGGATACAAACATTCAGTCCATTGCCCTAGGTATTATAATTTACATATGCAACTTAATAAAAACTTCTAATATTGATATCTTACTACTTTGAGTGAAGTACTGAAATTTTCCTTTCCTTTGGGTTTCTTTTTCTCACCACTTTTAAAATATAATTGTCTCAAGAATGTTCTCTGTATACATTGAACACATAGGACGATATCATTTTTGCCTGAATCATCAAATACGATTTAAGAAGAACATGAGAAATAAGGATAGTGTAATATAGTACTCCTATTTGAAAATATTGTGTTGTTCTATCCTTCTAAAGTTACAAGTTTCTTCTGTTATTACTTTCTTTCTGTTTAGAAAGTATTCTTTAGACATTTTTATTCTAAATTGTTTTAATGTTTATTCATTTTTGAGAGACAGAGAGAGACAGAGCGCGAGTCAGGGAGGGGCACACAGAGAGAAAGGGAGACACAGGATTCGAAGCAGGCTCCAGGCTCTGAGCTGTCAGCACAGAGCCCGACACAGGGTTTGAACTCACAAACCATGAGATCATGACCTGAGCTGAAGACCCACCCACTGACTGAGCAACCCAGGCACACCTACACATTTTTGTTCTAGAGAATAGTTTAGTTTCCATTTGTCTGAAAATGCATTTATTTCCCTTTAATTATTGAAGGGATTCTTTGCTACATACAGATTTCATGCTTGATAGATCTCTTCCCTCAACACTTGAAAAATGTGGTGCCACTTCCTGCTGGCCTCTACTGTTTCAAATGAGAAGTCCATTCCCCTTCAAATCAATGTTCTCCTCTAGGGAATGTGTTCTGTGGTTGCTTATAAATATATTTTTCTTTATCTTTAGTTTTTAGAAGTTTAATTTTGATGAGCTGGCTTGGATTTCTTTGGTTGTGTCATATTTAGAGTTTGCTCAGCTGTTTTGATATGTAGGTATATATCTTCCGTCAAATTTGTGAAGGTTTCAGCCATTTCTTTTAATATTTTTTTGCCACATATTATTTCTTCTCTACATTGGGATATGGGTTTTAAATTGGGATATGAGTTTTAAATCTTTTATTATTGTTTTATTATATATTATATTGTTTTATTATTCTTACAAAGGCCCCAAGACTGCTTATCATTTTTAAAGTCTATTTTTTTCTGTATTATTCTTTCTGAGTGAATTCTGTTGATCTGTTCTAAAGTTCAGTGATTTTATTTTCTGTAATGTCCACTCTATTATGGTGCTCATATAACAAGTCTGTCTTCCTTCCTTCCTTCCTTCCTTCCTTCCTTCCTTCCTTCCTTCCTTCCTTTTCTTCCTTCCTTCCTTCCTTCCTTCCTTCCTTCCTTCCTTCCTTCCTTCCTTCCTTCCTTCCTTCCTTTTCATTCTTTCTTTCCTTCCTTTCTTACTTTTCTTTCTTTCTTTCTGTTTTGTATTTTTCAATTCCATAATTTCTATTTGTTTCTTTTCTTTATGACTTTTATTTCCTTGCTGTGAGTTTATATTTTCTCATTTGCTTCAAGACAATTCACAATTATTATTGAAACAATACTATGGTGATTGCTTTAAAATCTTTGTTAGATAGTTCTAACAACTGACTCTTCTGGTATGAGCATGAGTTAAGTTTAGATTTTCCTTCAAGTTTCAATCTTCCTGGTGCTTGGTATGACAAGTAAAATTTTATTGTGCCTGGATATATTGGATATTGCTAGGAGACTCTTGATGCTAGTAAATCTGTTTTAAAAGGGTCTGGTTTTGGTTTAGCACATAGCTTTTAGGAAAGACTAGGGCAGTTCAGAAGAAATCAGGCACCTGTTAAGTACAGGTACCTGTGAAAACCATTGGTGTAAATAGATCTCCTAATACAAATGAAGTTATAATGTGATACATCACACAAGAAAAGGCTTAATGCAACCTCTATCTAAAAGTATTTCCCTTCCTGTGATATGCTCACCTTGGATCAGGTACGTGATTACACTTTTGGTGTCTTTTTCACCCGTGCAAGCTTTTGTTTTGCCCATAATTTTGCATAAAAATAAATATTCAAGTAGGATCTTAAATATTAAGTGTACTATAAAATGCACAATGTGATTTTTTAGCCAAAATATTTAGAGTAAAAATTTAGCTCTGTCTATGAGGATTACCAATGTAATATTAGTTTTAAAGAAGATGTAAAATAAAAACCTATGCATTCCCAGTCTAATATGGGAAATTACTATTTATTATAGCACAATTTTTCATAGCAAAAGACCATAAATAACACAATGACAATTAATTGGAAATTCAATGAATAAACTAAATAATATCTATATAGTGGAGTTCTATGCAGCTGAAATTAAAAAGGATGAATTTACTTATAACCATCATTTATTAGTTCTCCATAATATCTTGCCAAGTATAAGGGGGTGTGAATAAATGTGTGTGTGTGTTTACTTAAATGATAAAAATGGCAGAATAAATTGTAACATCCTAAAAACTATCTACAGGTGGAATAAAGCAGAGATATGTGTGTAAAAAATACGTATAATTTGATTATATTTTGGAATTATAAGAATGTTTTATAGGTATAAAAACAAAATTAAAATTAAAACTGAAAGCAAAATAAAAGAACAAATGTATCAAAGTGGTAGCACAGAGAAAAGTGTCCTATATGACTTAAAATATAATAATTTGATTAGATATTCCAAGTAGAATTTACTTGCAGGACAAAAAAAATGCAAGATATTTTTATCTCTTCTCAATAATTATAGTTGATCTTAGTATCTATATTTTCATTCTGAGAATAAAGAGATTGAGTGTGCATTATGGGAAAGAAAATAAGTAATTATACTTGTCTCATTAAGAACTAGGATTTATGAATGGGACAAAGGCTGCAGAGATACAAGATTGATGAGTTAGGTAAAATCTCTGTCATCTTTAATTTGTACTGAGTGCAGAAGTATGAACTCCTAATTTATTTTCTCTTAAAAAAAAAAGAAGGAAAAATATTTTCTAGTTGTAGCCATGAATAAAAGTGTCTAGAAATGACTGACCTAGTAACAATGAGCCATGATTGGACACAAAATACACAAGACATTCTCAAAATACCTAATCATCACAGAAAGCAAAGAAAATTAAAAGCTATCAGGGTAAACTAGGCCATGTTAGAGAATCTGAAACTGACTTGAATAATCTTCTTTCATATGCCAAAGATGGAACAATATGAACATCAATATGAATCATAACATCAATATGAATCAACAGGTTAGAACACGTCAGATGTGTTTACATACAATATATTTTAAATGTGTTTTTAAACATTATTTTTTTTAATTTTTTCAAGTTTTATTTATTTATTTTGAGAGAGACAGAGACAGCGTGAGTGAAGAAGGGGCAGGGAGAGAGGGAGAGAGAATCCCGAGCAGGCTCCACGCTGCCCAATGCAGGGTTGAACTCACAAAACCATAAGGTCATGACCTGAGCTGAAATCAAGAGTCGGATGTTTGACTGAGCCACCCAGCCACCCCTTTTTTAGATATTATTTCAAAGATAGTTCGACAATATCTCTCTTTCTACATGCTTTTCTTACAAGTGAACTTTCTTTAGGAAGTGGAGTCCAAATACCCTTCTGTTGAAACTAGGTGAACCTTTCTGGCTACATCTACCCACTGAATAGGGCCAAACTGAAGCTGTGTAACTTCCAAGATTGTCTTTAGAATGCCATGCACGCCTTCTCTTTTTCTCTTTGAACACTTTCTCTAGAGGTAATCAGTCATCATGCAAGCATTTTGACTGTTATCAAAGACTGAATGGCTCATAAACAACAGAAATTTACTTCTCACAAATCTGAAAGCTAGAGATCAAGGCATCAATAGATTCAGTCTGTGAATGACAGACCTGCTTCCTGGTTCATAGATAATTGTCTTTTTTGCTGTGTCTGCACATAATGGAAGTAATGGGTGAACTCTCTGAGGTCTCCTTTATAAGGGCACGAAATCCTATTCATGAAGGCTCTGCCCTCATCACCTAATCATTTCCTAAAGACCCCAACTCTAAATACAATCACATTGGAAATTAAGTTTCAACATACAACATACAACAAACATTCCGTCTCTAGCACCTGACTTCAGGCTGACATATTGTTAGAAAATTCAAATTAGTCCATATAGAAATACCACATGGAGAAGCCTAATTCTTCACACACAGCAGGTGACAGGCCAATCTCCAACTATTTAGTTTTCTAACTACAGATCTCAAATACTAGAATTGCTCAGCTGACTCTTCCCTAATTCATGATTCATGGAAAGATGAGGGGTTAACAAATGATTGCCACAGTTTAAAGCCCCCACAATTTTTTTTTTTTTTTACCACAACAGTAGATACCTGGAACAGTCACATTGGGATGTTGGGAAACAACATTTAAAAAGGAAAAACAAAGTAAAACAAACAAACAAAAAAAAAAAAAGCGTAAAACAAAACAGGAACATAAAGGGAAAGAACCAAACATACATCCTGTATTTTCGGTACAAACTATATCTAACTGTCACCAAATAGTTAATAATGGGAGTTTCAGGTCAGAAAAATATTCTGCTAACAATCAATGAAGAAATAATTTAATTTTACAGCACAATTTTCAAACCTCTAGTGTGTTGATTATAGGCAATGACTATCAATTGCTGATAACCAGATAACTAGATATTATGTGCCTACTGATGGGAGAATGCAACAGGACTTATAAGCAATTCTTATCAAAAGTAAAAACAAAACAAAACAAAACTTCAACCTGATAAATCCTCCAGATATACCTGCAATTTGCAGAGATAATAGGAGACATAGAACTGTGTTCACTGGACTCTGCAGGAGAAAACCAACCCTGTTCTTTACTAAATAACAAACAGAGAGATAGAAGATAACTTACAGATAAGAGACATAGAAGGGGGATATCAACCACTTTGAACATATGGACATTATTTGGATATCTGATTCAAACATAAAAGCAAAAATAAAAATGTTTAAGTTAATGAAACTTTCACAGTGAATGTGTATTCAATAATAGATTGAGATTGTAATTCATGTGTGTTATATTGATATTGTATTCTATTTTACAAAGAATTTTTATCTTTTACAGCTGTATGCTAAAATATGTACTTGGATTTGCTCCAAAGTTTCTTGAAGGAGTTGCGAAAAGGAGTATAATTAAAATGAAATTAGCCATAAATTTATAATTGTTAAAGGTAAGTGACAGTACATGACAGTGTTTTACCATATTCATCTTGCCACTCTTATATATGCTTGAAAGTTTTCTTAATCAGAAAATGGTGATGGGAAATCCTCTGAAATGTGCCTTGATATCATAGAAAATATTAACTTTCATTGTTACAAAAAATATATATATATACATATAATCTATTATTGTATATATTATATATATATATATATACATATATATACATACATATGTGTATATATATATATGTATATATATTCAGTGTTGTGAAGGTTTGATGATACTATAAAAGAAATTTGGTCTTACTTGGCTCTATTTCTCCTTTTCATTAGAGATAAAAAATAAGGGCAAATAAACAAGAAACTTTCCATGAAAAAATAGTTTTGACCTAGTGCTAATTGGAAGGGGAGTTCATCTGTTTCTGGAAGGTTATTGTTATAATAAGTGTCTCCTGTGTTTTCCTCATCAAGGATTCAGAGTCCAGAGGGAATCAATATCTCAAATTCAGAACATGAACCTTTCTTAAAGAAGAAAATAATTTCATATATATATATAATTCATACATGCATAATTTCATATATATAATTCTATGTACAGAAACTTTGCCTTTATATTTTCCTAGTTTTATCTGTTTATTTCTTTCTTCTTTTATTAATCGGTCCGTTCAGTGCTATTTTGATCCAAGCAGACAGATGGCATATAGGAACCATCATTTTCAATCCAATCTAGGGATAGTCTTTGTAATTTAAGTATAATTACCTGTCAACTTCTATATAATTCTCCTTTTTGTTTGTGACAATAAATCAGTTCAACAAAAAATCATGATTATAACAGTTTATCTAATAATATATGCTTTGTCTGTTTTTATACATTTGTGTACACTTCTAGTTTTCATTTTATATACTATTTATAAACATTTAATTGTTGGATAGAGGAAACTGTATTCAAACACGAGCATAAATGGAAGAGATAGAAATTTTTCCTCACTGTTATTTCATGTGGATTCTGCCAGTGAATGATGAACCCAACTGTTAAGCCTCCAGGCTTTATTAAACCACCTGTACAATGTTTAAGTCAAGTATTTACATCCCTGCCCCTGAGAATGAGGCACCTCTCCAGAGAGTTAAACTGTCAAGAGAGGACTTGGGCAATTGGATGCTCTTCCTCTGTAATTTACCAGCCCAGCTCCCGAGACCGACCAAAAGATATTGTGCACAAGCTAAACAGAGGTCATACAGAGGTGAGTAAAGTTCAAGCAAAGGTAAATATAGAGAACATGTTCTGGAGTAAATCTTAATCAGGGGATCTTCAGGGAAGGTTATATTGTACCCAAACTGACTACCTACATCCCAGGACTATAATCAACTAGTGGTTTCCCTTTGAAACACTGAGTGCTTGTATGTATGCACATTCAAAATAACCTCAGCTAAGTGAAGTGTTCATTTAAACTTTCTCATTAAAGTACTAAATTTGCACATGTATCTTACTCAAGAGGGGATTTTAGTTGCCTTATGGTAGAAATTATAGATGAGAGACCATTTTCAGTGAACATATTTCTAAAAATACTTTCCTGAGCACACATGTAGTTCATCAATAAGTAAATGCAATAAAATTAAGTACCATGGTGCAGCTGATATATTCATGTACTATGTGTGGAGAAAAGAAAAACCAAGCAACTGTAACAAATATATATTTAAATCTCAAGGATGATGAGATAGAAATAATAATTTACAGTTAAAGAGATCTCCAAAAGTAATCATCATTGAGTAATTCTTAAAAATATTGTACAAAAAAAATTAAAAACACAGTAATATAGTGCAAGAGATAAATCTGACTTAATACCATTCTGACATGATAATTTTACAAAAATATGATCACAACTCTGTATAGTTTTTAAAATATCTTTTTATTTCTAATAGGTTAATAATATTTTATCATATCACAAGAAGACTTAGAATATTAGTGATTATTATACTTGATATAAATTATATTTAGTGACTGCAAATCAACAAAAACAGAATCCCCACCTTAGGATACCTATTATTTGTGGGTAAATCAAGCTGTATTTAGCCTAAGATGAGCACTTTGACTTGAAATTTGTTTTCTATGCAATCATTTCATATCCATCAGCATCTAGTTTTATCCTCACAACAGGAATTGAAAAGACTGTTCCTTCCTCAATCTCCTCTTGGTGATCATTGACGAGTGATGGAGGGAGTTTCAGAAATATGATAATATCTCTGGCTTCCAGCTTCAGTTTGGTCACTAAATACACTACCATACTGTATTTTACTGGACTATCTAAATAGCCCATGAGACAAAATATAACATTTCATACAACAAGGAAATCTAGGTACAGAGTAAAAGTTTGTGTATGGCAATGAGAATCAGAGGACAGTATGATGCCATACACATTCGTTTTTGGTTTGTACAAGACTTTACTTTGTGCATCTATTTTTAATCAAACAACTAAAAATAGGAACACAAACCTATGAATATGATCATTTATACAAGTACATTTTTTAAGTCATTCTTACATCTAACTTGTTATCCATATCTGCGAACTGACTGGCAAGTGACAAAGCAAAGGTGGCAAGATAAAATCAAACACCCTATGCTCCTTCCTAGAGATCTTTGTAAACAGAATCAATGCCTTTAGAGAAACACAGAACTCTCACGTGTTTAAGTTCAAGAACCTGAGGGATACTCTATAAGGTATTCTGAACCCAATAAGAAGGAATTGCTGAAGCAAATGCATTTAGAACAGATAAAACTTAACATTCTCTAAAAATATCCCTAGGATTTCTGTGAGAACTAGAAAATGTGAACATTTGTTTTCATCAACACATTTGGTCTGGTGACTGTAAGATAGATACCCATCGTGAGAACTGAGATGATGTTTTTGATGCATATGATTATTTGTTTGTACTCTCTACCTTATATATGCCAGTTTGTTTCTGTATTCAAGGTTTCATTTTATGAAATAGTGATAGTTCTGCTAATAGGACACATAATCATGACCCATTATTAACTAGTGAGTGCTAACAAGACATTTAGTCTTTATTTAGTTGCCAAGATTTGATCAAAACTTTTGTGATTGATTTTTATATCTATTATATATAATATCTGTTACACAGTATAATATTTATATGTGTGTATGTGTCTGCTATAAAGCAAATAATGTCTAGGGCTATATAGAATTTCGCAACACAGCTGGTGAGCCTAAAGATAAATGTCCAAACTTTATAGGAGATTTGAAATTCTGAAATTTGCTTTTTTTGAACATTTGTTTTTGATAGGTTTTCTTATTGAACTTCATCAATTAATTATGAAGTATTTATTTTAACTTTGCAACATCTTTAGGTAATAAATGGGAGATAATTTTACATTTTTATTTTATGGTTTTATTTTTTAGCATTCTGACTGCCACATGTTATTCAGTTTACAGGGCTTCTGCTGTCCACTTTTTGGGGTGTCATTTTGTTTAATTACTAATAAACCTCTCATTGTTTGTATTTAGAACATTCCAAATATTTTATCTATTAAATTTTACATAGAGGCCTCCCATGTATGATAAACTTCATTTTACATGTTAATATGAATCATATTAAGAATCATTTTAATCTATTTTTAAAATCTGAATATATTCAGAATAAATGATGTGATTAATTTGGTAGGAAACTGAAAGCTAATTATTATATAAAATTGAATTACGATCCATAACAAATCTCATGTTATCGTTAAGGCACTTAGAAATTTCCTCAAGCTCATGAAGAGAGAAGATCAAATATATCATAAGATTATTTTTATAATAATAAGGCTTAAAAAATGAGGCAGCATAGCAGTGTGATATGCTATAAATTAAAATGTTAATTAAGTAATAGCCCATTAATTATACACACAGCACATACACACATTCTTTTATTGCCTCTGCATTGTCTGAGGAATGCTACATAGGTTTTGTTGTTGTTGTTGTTGTTATTTTTTGCAATATGCTATACCTGTATCTTCAAGATGGATTAAAATACTACATAAATAATAATTGTATACACACTGAAAGCCTTGAACTCTCTATGTGCCTTTGAATATTCTCTTGTGCCTTTGACTAATCACTTAATCTTGCTAGACCTCAATTTTCTTAACAGAATATTGAATACTATCTACATCACAAGTTTGTTGACAATTAACTCATAACAAGCATATAAAGTGTTTAGTATAGTGCATATCAATACATGTTCGGTATAATAATATAATCATAATATTGTTAGGATTTATGATAATTATTTTATGTCACTGTCTAGACCCCATATTTTCAAAAGCCATTCTGTTCTTTTAGTATCAAAATAGGGGTCATAAAAGCTCTTTTACTGAAAATCTTTCTTAAGCCAATGTCAAAGATTTCAAATATAATTAGAATATCACTGTTTTCAATGATTGTGAAAACAGTCATACAGATGAGTAAGAGCCAAAAGTCAACTATATTGACATAAGTCATTAAATACTGATTTGCTTTCTGCCACTGATATAATTGCTGCCCTGTGCCTAGCACTTTTCAAATATTAATTAAATCTAGGCATTAAGATAACTATACTGCTGCTCTGCAATTTTTCCCATCTTATTCCTCCCAGCTCCTCACTGTGGACTCAAAAATAACAATTACACTTTTTTTAGGAACAATTTAGCATAAGAATAGTTGAGCCTAAAAGCCAAATGATGATTATAGCTATTCTATTTTTTAAGTGTAAATAAATTTCCTTGCTTTTCTAGGTATTAGAAAAAGATATGTGACATTTTCAAACTTGTTCAGAAACTTTAAAATTATGACTTGTATGAAAACAAAACCAATGAGTCATTGCTTAAAAGCAGTGATGCATAAGCCTTAAAAAAGAAATTCCTCTAATTTACTGTGTATGTTAATAAATATAACATATTCCTCCATCTCCAAATTTGGCATAACATTAGCTTTTTTCCAATTAAATTCTGTTCACAAGAAAATAATATGTCATCTTTGTTTTTCTTCTCCTTTCCGCAAATAATAAAACAAATAAGCAAACAAATAAAACAACCAGACAATGAAACTTAATTGTGTCTTAATTTCTATCTTAATTGATCATTCAATTATTCAAAACTTAATTATTTGATTTATCAACAAAAACATATTACACTTGGAAATGGGAAGTTAGACCAATTGGAGAGGTTTGGCTATAGGCAGAGATTATTGTGAATTACGAAATGTTGGGTTTATCGTGAAAGAAATCTTAAAGAAACAAGTCACAGAGTGGCTATCAGACTCAGAGGCTATACTTCCTTTCTAGAGTAACTTCTTCCTTGAACACTGCTGACTATATTTTTAAAAGGTAAAGCATTTGTCTCAGAGTATCTCACTGTTACTAGAGTTTTCATACATTGAAAATTATATTAAGAGGGACTTAGAGTGTGACAGCATGAGGAGCTCTCTGAACCTGCTCTCCAGAATGACTGGTGTTACTTTAAAAAAAAAAAATTAAAGTGTCAGGAAATGGTCACAGTGACAGACAATGAAGAAACGCTAGTCAAAAAAATCTAAAATACTATAAGAGTGAGAATCTGGTATTTACCCTGAGATTTGCTTCCTCACTTGCTCGTCCATACTCAGTAAGGTAAGAGCCCTATTCCAGGTGGATGCAACCAAGAAAGCTGGCCACCTCTTCCCTAGCCCCCTGTCAGAGGGATATATCTTCCCAGGAGGGACAGGACATGAGAATGTTTCATTCTGAACCCAGCTACAGGTGCTGAGGCTAAGTTAGTTATAGGTGAATATAGACCAGAAAAATGAACAGAGGTAGGGCATCTCTTCTTCCACTCACATGAAAATTGGGGGTTGGAATTTCTACCTTGGGGACAGTACCACTGAAAATACCACTTGTCCAACTCTTAAGGTGTTGATTCTACACTGGGAGAATCCGGTAAGAAGACCTTAGGCTACCACCCTCCACCCTCCAAATCATACAGCCCTCGGTTTCTGAAGTAGCTTTGTCACTCAGAGAGAAACATACCCTTGTCCCCATATCCAGCTCCAGAGATGTGGCTCAGAAGTTTTTCCTGGGTAGGGAGATGTGGAGGGAGAGAGAAGCAAGTCTTAAAAATGATAGCTTCTCATCTCTTCCCAAAGGAATTGAACTTGAAATAAAGTTCAAGCTTAAGAAATGAACAAACACAGTGCAAGTTGTGATGAAAGGGAATTAGGAGATTACTAGGGTCATTGGGCATATAAACTAAACTGTATGCTAATTACCTTGTCTGAGGGAACCAGAGAGAGACAAGTGGGAGGAACCTAACTAGGGTCTGAAAAAAGTTTAAACGTTGATCTATGGAATTATCCCTTCAAAGGAGCTTGAATTTGATTAGTTTTGTCTGTGGATCAACTTATGAACAGCACATTGTTGAACATTATAAAGCAATTAGTTAGAAATTACTGAGGGGTGCCTGGGTGGCTCAGGCAGTTAAGCATCCAACTTTGGCTCAGGTCATGATTTCACAGCTCGTGAGTTTGAGCCCCGCGTCGGGCTCTGCGCAGACAGCTCAGAGCCTGGAGCCTGCTTCAGATTCTGTGTCTCCCCCTCTCTCTACCCCTGCTCCGCTCATGCTCTGTCTCTCTCTGTCTCAAAATTAAATAAACATTAAAAAATTAAAAAAAAAAAGAAATCACTGGAATGTAACAGCTGGATGAGGTCAGGGAGAAAGATAGTGAAATACAGGCCTGCCAGAACCACTGCATACCAGAGCGACTGTGGGCAAACCCAATGCCCCTATATTAGTCTGCTAGGGCTATTGTAACAAAGTACCACAAGCTAAGGGGCCCAAACAACAAAAATGTATTGTTTTACAGTTCTGGAGGCTAGAAGTCCAAAATCAAGGTGTTGGGAGTGTTGGTTTCTTCTCAGGGCTATGAGAGTGAATCTGTTGCATACTTCTCAGTAGTTTCTTGTTTGTTTCCTGGCAATCTTTGATGCTCCTTGTCTCATAGAAGCATCATTCCAATCTCTGACTTCGTCTTGACACAGTGTTCTTCCTGTGTGCATGTCTATGTCCAAATTTCCTTTTCTTTAATGTTAACTTGTTTTTGAGAGAGAGAGAACTAGCAGGGGAGGAGCAGAGAGAGAGAGGGACAGAGAAATCTGAAGCAGGCTTTGCGCTGACAGCAGACAGCCTGATGCAGGACTCGAACTCATGAACTGCAAGATCGTGACCTAAGCCAAACTTGGACACTTAACTAACTGAGCTACCCAGGTGCCTCACAATTTCCTTTTTTGATAAAGACATTAGTCATATTGGATTGAGACCAACCTTACTTCAGTACAACCTTATCTTAAATTAACTAATTAAATCTACAACACCTTTACTTCCAGAAAAAATCACATTATGGGGCACTGGGGATTAGGACTCTTACACACAAGCCCTCATGAGGAGCAACATCAAAGGTTTAAACTTTGTAAGGGGAGGACTAGGCTCCAGTAAAATAACCCGGCCATTCACTAAGCAACAACAAATACAAATAATGAGTTAGAGAGGCAGAGTACTCAGAGTTGCTACAATATAGTATGTAAAGTTTCCACTTTCTAACAACAAAAAGTATAAAACATAAAAACATACAAACAACAAAAAAACAGGCAAGAGAACCTATTTATGAGAATGAACAGATATAGGATTTAACAGAAAAGACTTCAAATTACAACTGCAAATATGTTCAAGGAATAAAAGGAAATCATGATTAAAGAAGTAAAGGAAGATGTGATGACAAGTTCTCATCAAATAGAAAATATCAATAAAGAGATAGAAATTATAGAAAAACAACTCCTAAATTATGGAGTAGAAAAGTATAATAATTAAAATGCAAAATTCAAGAGGGGCTCAGAGTAAATTTGAGCTGGCACAAGAAATAATTGGCAAATTTGAAGACAGTGATAGAAGCTATACAATGTGGAGAGAGAAAAAAGAAAAGAAAAATGAACAGAACCTCTGAGAACTGTGACTGTTATTAATGTAAGAAGAATGGGAGTACTAGAAGAAGAAAAGAAGAGAAATGAGCAGAAAAAAATATTCAAAGACTTAATTGCTGAAAACTTCCCAAATTTATCGAAAACAATAAATTGAAGTTCGATAAAATCCAAGTAGGATAAATGCAAAGAGATCCACAAACATATCACAGGAAAAAAAAAAAAAGCTGAAATCAAAAACAAGGAGAAAACTCTTGAAAGCAGCAAGAGAAAGATATCTCATCACTTACAAGAGAACTCCAATAACATTATCAGCTTCGTTCTCATCAGGAACAATGGAGGTCTGAGGGAAATGCAGATAACATATTATAGTCAAAGCGCTCATAAGAACAACCAACCAAGAATCCTATTTACAGAAAAGCTATCTTTCAAAAATGAAGGTGAAGTAAAAACATTACCAGATGATCAAAAATTGAGCAAATTTGTTGCTAGGAAACCCACCTTACATGAAATACTAAAGGAAGTTCTTTAGGCTAAAAACAAGTTACTAAAGACAATAATTTAAATCCATATACAAAAACAAAACAAAACAAAAAACACCAGTAAAGATAATTGTGTCATTATAAAGACAGTATAAATGCATATATCTTCTCCTGTTCTCTCAATTGATTTAAGAACCAATTACATATAGATATATAGATATATAGATATATAGATATATAGATATATAGATATATAGATATATATAGATATATAGATATATAGATATATAGATACACACACACACACATACACAGTTGGACATATAACATATAAAAATATATTTGCCAAAAACAGCACAAAGGAGACAGGTGAGATCAAATCTGTATTGGGCTAAGGAAAAGACTCCAGATGGTACTCAAATCCATAAGAACAAATAAAAAGAAACAGAAATGGTAAATCAAAAGGTTAACATAACAAAAGCTATAAAAATAAACTTGCTTTCTTTTCTCCTTTAAGCTTCTTTAAATCGAAAGAATTTATATAATTCTTATATATGTATATGTATATGTATATGTAATATGTCTATGTATATGTAATATAAATATGTAATATTTATATTAGTAATGTATTGTTGGATTTGTGACATTTACAGATGTAATATGTAGAAAAATAATATCACAGAAAAGAAGGAAAGGGAATATAGAAGAGTATGTTTCACTGGAATCAAGTAGTATAAATCTGAAGCTGATATTGATAGGGTTGTGTGTATATGGTAAGCCCTAGAGGAACCACTAAAGAAGTAACTAAAAATATGTAGTAAACAAAATCATTAAGAAATATACATGCAACATTAAAAAAAAATCCACTTAAGGCAAAAGAAAACATTAAACAAGGAATAGAGGAACAAAAAGGTACAAGAAATGTGGAATATAAACAGTAACTGGCAGCCACAAATCCAACTGCATTAGTAATAATTTTTCTTTTAATTTTTATTTAATTTTTTAGAATGTTTATTTATTTATTTTGAGAGAGAGAGACAGAGACAGAGAGAGCAAGCAGGGGAGGGGCAGAGACAGAGATGGGAGAGAATCCCAAGCAGTCTCCCAGCTCTCAGTACAGACCCCCATGCAGAGCTTGAACCCACGAACTGTGGGATCTCACTAACCATGAAATCATGACCTGAGCCAAAATTGAAAGTCAGACTTTTAATAGACTGAGTCACCCGGGTTCCCCATTAATGTCTTTTTAATGTTTATTTATTTATTTATTTTCAGAGAGAGACAGATTGAGAAAGAGAATGAGTGTGTAAGCAAGTGGGGGTGCGGCAGAGAGAGAGGGAGAGAGAGAATCTTAAGCAGGCTCCACACTGTCACCTCAGAGCCCAGAGCAAGGCTCCATCCCATGAAGCAAACTGTGAGATCATGACCTGTGCTGAAATTAGGTGTGGGATGTTCAACCCAGTGAGCCACTCATGTGTCCCTGCATTAGTAGTAATGTTAAATGTAACTATATTAAACCATTCAGCCAAAAATAAAGGAATGCAAGACTGGATAAAAAACAAAAACAAACAAAACAAAACAAAACAAAACAAAAACCAAAAACAAACAAGATGATCCAGCTCTTGATCCAGCTCATGATCCAGCTCTTTAGGTTAAGAAGTAACACAAAATATGTTCTCCAATTACAATGGAATGAAACTATAATTCAACAGCAGAAAAAAATTAAGATATTTGCAAATATGTGCAAACACACTACACAATAACCAATAGGTCAAAGAAGAAATCAAATGGGAAATAAAATGGGAAATGAGATACATGGAAATGAGAGACTATGTAGCAAAACTGGAGATGCAGATAAAACAGAGTTTAGAGTGAAATTTAAGACTATAAATGTCTATATTAAGAAAGAAGAAAGATATCAAATAAATAACCCAACCTTAAGATTAGAGCAGAAATTAATGAAATAGTAGAAAAACAATAAAGAAGATCAGTAAAAGTAAAAGCTGATTCTTTGAAAATATCAACCAAATAGAGAAAACTTTAGCTTGATTGGCCAGAGAGATGGAGAAAGAGAAATAAAAGAGGGGATATTACTACTGACCTTAGAGGAATAATATGTATTATAAAGGAATTCTATGAAAAATTATATGTCAATTAACTGGATAGATTAGATGAAATGCAAACAAATTTTTAGAAAGACACAAACTATGAAAAGAAGAAATAGACAATCTAGTTAAACTATATTAAGTGAAGGCACTTAATTAATAATCAAAACACAACCCACAAAGAAAGCCCAGGTCTACAAGCCTGCACTATTGAATTCTCCTAAACATTTTAAAATAGAAATAACACCAAACATTCACATACTCTCCAATGGAAGAGTAGGGAATACTTCCCAACTCACTGTAAGAATCTATTCCCTGATACCTAAACCAAAGACATCACAAGAAAAGAAAACTAAGGACCAATATGTCTTTAAAAATATGGGCACAAAAATCCTCAACAAAATATTAACGAAATGAATCAAGCAACCAAGTGGAATCTGTCCCAGATATACAAGGTTGTTTAACATCAAACATTACTTAATGTAATATGCCAATTAAGGGGTGCCTGGGTGGCTCAGTTGGTTGAGTGTCCGACTTTGGCTCAGTTCATGATCTCACAGTCTGCGGGTTTGAGCCCCACCTCGGGCTCTATGCTGACAGCCAAGAGCATGGAGCCTGCTTGGAATTCTGTGTCTCCCTCTCTCTCTGCCCCTCCCCCACACATGCTCTGTCTCTCTCTCTCTGTCAAAATAAATAAACATTAAAAAAATTAAAAAAATGTAATATGCCAATTAAAATTTTAAAACAAGATTATCTCAATAGAGAAAAAGCATTTGGTCAAATCCAACACACTTTCATAATAAAATATTGAATAAACTGTTGCAGACTATGAGTCTGGATTTCTCTCTTGTCCAACAAAAGCGTGGATACAGAATTGAATATGAGAGAGGCTAATGTCCAGGAGAAGACAAGAGCCCCAAACAGGGTTTTTTTCTCCATATTTATTGAACTCACATGATATTACCCACGTGGTGAATGTGAAGAAAGCACAAGATATTACTCACAGGGTGAACATGAAGAAAACACAAGATATTATCCACGTGGTGAATGTGAAGAAAACAAGATCTTACACACATAAACGTGGAGAAAGCAATCAGATAGTAATCATTAACTTGTATGTGTAAGAAGCAAAGGGTCTAGGGGGCAAGTGGAGTTTGTGATATTGGCATCAGATGGAAAGCAATTTTCTGCAGGTGGTATAACAACTTATTTGTGATCCCATTACGATAGCTCGCTACCTAACCTCGGGCGCTTTCACCCTCTGGTGGTGGCTTTGTGCCCTAAGCTTTTTTTCTAACCTATTTATCTAAATAGAACCTATTTCCCCCACAAAAACTAGAAACTGCAGGGAACCTCCTCACCCTGATAAAAGGCATCAATGAAAAAGCCACAGCTAATGTTATATTTAGTGGTAAAAGATTGGATACTCTCCCCAGAAAATCATGAAAAAGACTAGAATGTCTTTTCTCATCATTGCTGTTTAACTTTGTACTAAAGGCTCTAGCCAGGAGAATTAGTGAAGAAAAAAAGAAAAAAAATCCATTTTGGTGTAAAACTACTTTCACAGATGAATGGTTTTCTCTTATTCTGCACAGATGATATGATTTTTATATAGAAAATCATAAAGAATCCACCAAGAAACCCACCAGAAATAATAGATGAGTTTAGTAAGGTTGCAGGACACAACATAAACATACAAAATTGAATTGTATTTCTGCGTACTTATAATGAACAACCAAAACTGAAATTTAAGAAAACAATTCCATTCACAATCACATCAGAAAGAATAAAATATTTAGAAATAAGTAGAACAAAATTTATACTATAAAAGCTACAAAACATTATCAAGAAATTAAAAGGGATATAAATAATCTCAAACATCTGGGCAAACATCTGATGCTAATAGATCAAAAGATTTAATATTGTTAATATGGCAAGATTCCCTAAATTGGTCTGTGGATTCAACCCCATCCTTATCAGAATGCCAGATGGCTTATTTGTAGATTCAACAAGTAGATTCTAAAATTTGTATGAAATTGCAATGATTAAAATAATGAAAAAAATTAAAAGAAAAAGGTAGGACTCACACTTTCTGATTCCAAACATAATAGAAAGCAACAGAAATCCAGAGTTGGTAATGTCATAAAGATAGATGTATATAGTTCAAAGGAATAATATTGATAGTTCAGTAATAAACCCATGTGTCTATGGTCAACTGATTTTTATAAGAGTGCCAAGGACATTCAATGGGGAAGGAGTAACCTTTAACGACTAGACAGCTACATGCGAAAAAAAAAAGTTGAACCCTTACTTCATACAAAAATTAACTGAAAATGGATCTATGACCTAGAAGTAATAACATATAAAACTCTTAGAAGATACAAGGAAGAATCTTTCATGACCTCAGATTTGGCAGTGGATTCCTAGATGAACAACCAAAGAAAAATATAGATAAATTGAATTTCATCAACTTTGAAAAGGCTTTGTACTTCTACAGACACTAACAAGAAAGTAAAAGGCAACCCACAGAATGGGAGAAAATATTTTTATATATTTATATCTGATAAGTATCTGATTTATATCTGGAATGTTATCTAGACTATATTAAGAACAATTAAATAATATAAACCCAAACTCATAAAAAATGAAACAAACTAATAAAATATTGGGGTGCCTGGGTGGCGCAGTCGGTTAAGCGTCTGACTTCAGCCAGGTCACGATCTCACAGTCCGTGAGTTCAAGCCCCGCGTCAGGATCTGGGCTGATGGCTCAGAGCCTGGAGCCTGTTTCCGATTCTGTGTCTCCCTCTCTCTCTGCCCCTCCCCCGTTCATGCTCTGTCTCTCTCTGTCCCAAAAATAAATAAACATTGAAAAAAAATTTAAAATATTAGCAAACATTTATAGTAAACATTTTCCCAAAAAAGATATACAAAAGGCCAATGATTCATAAAAGGTTCTTGACATCATCAGTCAAGAGGGAGGGAAACGCATATCAAAACCAAAATAGGATAACTCTTTCCACCCAGTAGGATGGTATATACACAGAAGTGAAAACATATGTCCACACAAAAACTGTGTATGAATGTTTACAGTAGCATTATTCATAATATCCAAAAGTTGGAAACACTCCAAATATCTATTAACTGCTGAATAAATAAACAAAAAAGTGGTATATACATATGATAGAATAATATGCAGCCATAAAAAAGAGTGTAATGACACATTCTATAAGACAGATGAGCCTTAAAAATATTATGCCAATTGAAAGAAGCCAGTTTCAAAAGAATACATATTATATGATTCCAATTAATGAAATCTCTATAATATGCAAATCTATAGAGACATAATCCATATTAGTGATTGCTTAGTTTTGGGGGGATAAAACAGTAGTATTAAATGGGTGGAATTTAGTATTGAGGTAGTGAATATGTTCAATAACTGGTGATGGTTCCACATTTCTTTGAAAATACTAAAATACATTGACAAGTGCCCTACTTTAAATAGGTGAATTTCAACAAAAAAATAAATGGGTGAATTTAATGGAATAAAAAAATAAATGGTGAAGTTATATCTCAATATAACTTTTTAGAAAACAAAAACTATATAAACTTTTTTGGTAGATTCATTTATTGGCTGATAACCATATTTATATTTATATTTATTTCATTATACCTTTATTATTTTTCTAATGATAGAAACCCTGTTTATATTTTCTGTCCCCAGCACTTCTACTCTGTTAAGCATAATTTCTGCATAAGTTTCTTCTTCTTCAAAAAATATCTAGCAGTAATATTGTTGCGTATTTGTTAAGAAAGTAGTTAGGGAGGGGGGCAACTGGTGTCTCAGTTGGTTGAGAGTCTGACATCAGTTCAGGTCATGAGCTCCTGGCTCATGAGTTCAAGCTCCATATCTGGCTCACTGCTGTCAGCCTGTCAGTGCAGAGCCTGCTTAGGATCCTCTGTCCCCCTTTCTCTGCCCATTCCCCACTTGCACTCTCCCAAAATAAATATTAAAAAAAGAAAGAAAGTAGTCAGGAAGGGAACTTACATCCTCAAATATCCAACACAGTCATACTAGGTTGTATTCTAATTACACCTTTGCCATTTACCATTTATTATCTTTACTATGTCATTTATCCTTTCTAAAACTCAGTATCTATAAAGTTAATACAGACTTTTATCTTCATGGATTTATTTTGATGGTGAATGAGACAATACATGTTTAAGACTTCACCTTGGGTCTAGCATATAATATAAACTTTGTCTACTCACGTTGTGCTTTCAATACCAATGATGTGGCAGCCATCTTTATGCACAGATGTGATTAGGTAGATAGGGGTACATAGAAAGGATAATCTTGTATCCTTCTTTCTTTTGTTTGCTTTGGGTTTTTTTGTTTTGTTTTGTTTGGCAAAATTAAATGGCTTTTTTAATCCTAACTTTAATTCTAATTTTTTACTATTCATCTATTGCTAATAATGATTAGTCATGGATTTTAGCTTTTTTGAATAACAAACTGAGTAATTTAATATATTTGAAGATAAAAATTAGAAAATGTAGGGACGCCTGAGTGGGTCAGTTGGTTGAGTGTCCAACTCTTGATTTTGGCTCAGGTCATGATCCCAGGGTCCTAGGATTGAGCCCCAGGACCCAGATTCTCTCTTTCTCTCCCCCTGCCCCTCTCCCCTAATCATGCTCTTTCTGTCTCAAAATATAAATAAATAAATAAATAAATAAATAAATAAAGTAAAAAGAAAGAAAATATTGTGGTTGTCAAGGGCTGGGGGGAATGGGAAGTTACTTATCAATAGGCATAATGTTTCAGTTAAGCAGGCTGAGTAAGCTCTTGAGAACAGTACAATACTGTATCTCTAGAAAATGATAATGTACACTACAACTAAAAATTTCAGAGTTGATTTCATGTTGTCTTTACCACAGTAAAATAATTTATTTAAAAAAATTAAAGGTCACATGTTAATTTCTTTTATCATATGCTTAACACCTAAACCTTAAACATTATTTCACAAATACTAGATTTTCTTTCTGTTATGAGAAAAATGTTTCCTTAACCTTTGAAGTTACTAGATATTGCTACTCAAGTGATTTATTTTCCTTATGGAAAATACACGTATGTATATTTGTCATGGATTTCCTTGATAGTAATGGATTTCATAAAATCTCAGTAATTTATAGGCACTGATGGGTAAACCACTATGAATTAAAAGGAAAAAAACACCAATTGTCTTTAAGCCTTGTTGGACCTGCTGTAATGAACAGATGTAGATCTTGGGTCCTTAAAAATATATTATACTTTACAGGTTAACTATCTTTTTGATCGTGTAGTAACTTGCTATTAATTTACTTAGAAAGCCTTTATTCTTCTTAGATCGTAGACAGGTGAACTTCTACATTCAGCTCAGGTTAAATAAGACAAATTTAGCTCAGGTTAAATAAGACAAATTCTGAATTTCTAGAGTTTACATATTAGTGCTATTTTGTTCCCTTTTGTTTGTCTAACACTGGATTGAGGTTTCATAGTTTCAAATTTTAACACATTCATCTATAACCTGTCTCAACGCAGTAGGAGGGCAATTTTGTTTTATTATATCCCTCTTGACTTCTTGTCTTAGATTCCTCTCCTCCTCTCAATAAATATTAGTTGATGGTAATACCACTGTTAAAGACCTCTCAAATGGCAACATTCTTTATCCTGTAATATTAATGGGGCAGATCAGAACTATGACACATAACTCAGACTTTTTATTTCAGCAATTTTCTATTCTATTTACTTTAACTGGCACCCCTAGAGTTACAGTGCTTTATTGGCTTAGTTTAAATGTGCAATTGTTACTTATGGGTTAAGCAGGTAGGCTGATTGCATTAATAAAAATTGATAAGTAGGCAGGTTATCCTTCCTAATTTATTTCCATGGCAACAGACAAGCAACGGAGCCTTGTTTCTCAAGAGCAGAATGCTAATAATCAAATGTGCCTTACCCAGATGAATATATAACCCAGTTTACTAATATAAATGTCTCGACATTGTGTATATTATTGAAGAGAAATACACATTAATTCTGCATCTGAGTTACATGATGGATATGCTCAGGAGAATGGAAAAAATGAGAAAGTTCCTCTGAAACATCAAAATTGTTCATTAAAGTAATGTATTTTAAATAGTGTGTACAGTGAACAATTTAATTCTCTGACACTTGCATTGTTTATTTTGGGAGGTTTTGATATTGCAGAAAAACATAGCAATGCATAGTTATTTTGACATCTCAGAAAATAATGGGTCCTGCACAAGAGTTCAATTAAACAATAATCCCTGGGAAAAATGGTCATTACTAGCAGTTAATGATTGGTTTGTTAGTTAATGGCCCAAGGCAAAGCTGAGGGCGGTTAAGACTCTAACAAACGAGTTGTGAATTGTAGCAATGGCTTGTGAATTGTAGCAGTGAGGGATTTTAAAGGATTTTTCCCCTGGTTATAAACCACCATTAATGGTTTATGATAGCAATAATGTGCTTTTTAAGACTGATTATAGCATAGGACAGTCTCTGAAACAACTGATATTTCTAGTAAATTGACAATTGATTTTCTTCTGATATTTCCAGATACTATAAATTTTCAGGTGTGATTTTTTTTTGCTTTAGAATATAGGCATCTATACTATACAACCACATCATTCATTTGTTCAAAATAGATGCAGTGTTGGCCAAGCTAGAAATAATAGCATTCCCCTTTTGCAGTTTTCTTGGCTAAAAATATTGTGAGTTTCTTTTAGTGATAATTGTATATTTTCTTTAGGTTCCTTGGCTGGCAAGTTTTAACCTCTGATATTAGTTTAACTTTATCTTGAAATGAGATCACCCACACAGAGTTTTTACTTAAAAGGCTTTAAGACTATGGAACGGGCTCTTGAATCCCCACACCCCCATAGCTCCCGTAGAGGGAAAATGCCATTGGCTCTCCTGGCCCGCAACCATGTCCTCATGTGTTCACGAGTAATTTAACAGAATAAATGTGCTATAATCAGAATTTCTTTACCTAACATCAGCGATATCTTATCGCTTCCCTATTTTAATCCACAGGAAATTAGAGTTCATTAGTCTGGGTACTTGCCTCACAAAACTACTTGTAATGAAACTATAATAGCTTCTGGGATGCAGGAAGGCTTCATCTGCTCTTAGAAATAAGACTTTGTATTCAGCTTCAATTAAGTCTGAGTCTGCATAACTGACAACCACAACTGGTCAACTGGTGAACTGATGGTGGGGGGAATCAATGAAACTTATAATTTGGCTCTTGAGATATATTTTTAAAAAACTTAATTGGTTTCTTTTAAAATTAGTTTTTTAATTTGTTGAATTCACATTTTGTAGGTATCAGCTAGAATCTGGAATTGACTTCAATCAGAGAGGTCATGTGGAAGGATTAGTCTAATTCTACACACATACAGTAGGCATGTATTACCAAATTAAATTATTTGATTAAATTTTTCCTATAAACCACAGTATCTTCTTAAGGTATTCTGCCACTTACATATGGGGATTTGCTTTTGTTCAAAGAATATCCTGTGGAAGAATGTATTTTCATCCAAAACAACAAAACAAAAATCCTCTCTCTCTCCCTCTCTCCTTCTCTTCCCCCCCCCCCACAGCCCTCCTCCGTTACTCCAACCATTTCTCTCACCCAACAACAATCACTTCATGAGAGTTAGTTAACTTTACAAGAGTAAAATGTGAATGTCACAGTCTAAATTGCCTATGCAATGTCACACAGGTATAATTAGCAGATCTGGGATTTAAAACAATTAGTCTGGGTGTTGTGAATTCACGTCATATATTTATACAACAACAAAAAAAATTAGAGGAAAAAATAATAGCAAACATGATCCTGAACACAATAAAAATCTGGTAAAAAACATTAGTTAATATTAACTAATAATAGCTGTTTGTTATTAATTAATAGTAATTAATAATTAATAATAAACAGCTATTATTAACAGCTTAAGGATAATACTTTAAGATTCAGAACAAGTGATTACATTACTAAAAGAATACTCACTGTTCAAAAATATCAGTATTAAAACTTTTCCCCCCTGTGAATAATTTTATTTTATGAATAGTCGAAAGACAGTAAGAATCTCTAAATGCTTGTGACACATTTTAACTTCAGTATAACACAGAGAGCAATTAAGACCCAATAAATCTGGCTCTTACCTTAGGTCACAACAGGTTCGGGGTGGGGGGTGGTCATCCAATTCATACATACATACAGAGGTGAAGCTTTGGGTACTTGAAGAATCATTAATGTATGCTCTATGTTCCAATCTTATTCCTATTCACTAAACCAAGCCATTATACATTGGTATTTTTGTTTCTTAATAATAATGCATATTTGTGTTCAGAAGAAACAAAATGCTTGACATTAGATAAAGAATTGATGATACGTAAATAATGACTATTAGCCCAATAAAGACGTGCTGTCAGCAGAATATCTTCTATGTCTTTCTAACTTAATTGGGAATGCAATGCAGTGTGTACATTATGTTGCTCCAATTAATTCAAATCATTCCTAATTGGGATCTCTTAAATAACTCCCTCCTGGGTCTAGAGAGGAAATTGAATCAAGCATTAAATCAGGAAGCCATCTCTATTTTTAAATATATTGTTATTCATAATCAAATATGTTGATGCTGATGTTACCAAAGATTAAGGCAAATTTCTTTCCCTGCACTTTATTAGTAAAGGGGTTCAGGTTAGTTAAAATCATGATTAACTGGAATAAATCCCACCTGATTAAGGTATATTATCATTTGATTGTATTGTTGAATTCAGTTAGCAAATTTTTTTGAGGATTTTTGCATCTATATTCATCAGAGATATTTGAAAATCAATGAAAACGATATGCCACATTAACAAAACAAAGGATAAAAATCTTATGATCATCTCAATAGATGCAAAAATGCATTTGACAAGATTCAATATCCATTTATGTTAAAAACTTAACAAAGTGGGTATGGAAGAAACACACCTCAATATAATAAGGCCATATTTGACAAACCCAGAGCTAACATCATACTTCATGGTAGAGAGCTGAAAGCTTTTCTGCTAAGATTAGAATAAAACAAAGAGGTACACTCTCACCACTTTATTCAATATGGTATTGGAAGTCCTAGCCACAGTAATTAGGCAAGAAAAAAAGATAGAAGTTACTCAAGTTGGAAAGGAAGAAACAAACTGTCACTATTTGCAGATGACGTGACACAATATATAAAAGCCCTACAGATTCCACCAAAAAACTATTAGAACTAATAAATACCTGCAGTAAATCACAGGTTACAAAATTAGCATACAGAAATCAGTTACATTTATATACACTGATAACAAGCCCTTAGAAAAAATTAAGAAAACATTTCCATTTATAATTACATCAACAAGAATAAAATATCTAGGAATAAATTTAACCAGGGAAGTGAAAGACACTGTACACTGAAAACTTAAGATGTTGATGAAAGAAATTGAAGATGATGTAAATAAATGGAAAGATATTCCACGTTCATGGATTGGGAGAATTAATACTGCTAAAATATCCATAGTATCCAAAAAAAAAATCTACAGATTCAACGCAATTCCCATCAAAGTACCAATGGCATTTTTCACAGAACTGTAATAAAGAATTCTAAAATTTGTATAGAACTGCAAAAGACCTTGAATAGCAAAGGCATTTCCCAAGAAAGAAAAACAAAGCTGGAAGTATCACACTCCATGATTTTAAACTATACTATAAAGCTAGAGTGATCAAAATAGTATGGTACTGGCATGAAAAAAGACACATAGATCAATAAAATAGAATGTAAAGCCTAGAAATCAACCCATGCTTATATGGTCAATTGACTTATGAAAAAGGAGGCAAAAATATACAATGGGGAAAAAACAGTCTTTTCAAAAGAATGAAACTGAACTATTATCTTATATCATATACAAAAACAAATTCAAAACGGATTAAAGATTTGGATGTAAGACCTGAAACCATAAAGCTTCCTAGAAGAAAATCTAAGCAATAAGCTCTTTGACATTGACCTTCACAATAGTTTCTTGGACCAATCTCCTCAGACAATGGCAACAAAAACTACAATAAACAAATGGGATTACATCAAGTTAAAAAGCTTTTCCATAGTGAAAGACACCATCCTCAAAATGAAAAGGCAACCTACAGAATGGGAGAAGATATTTGCAAATCATGATCCAATAAGAGGATAATATTTAAATGTAAATAACTTACACATCTTAATAACAAAAAAATAAATAACCTGATTAAAAAAAATGGACAGAGGACTTGAATAGACATTTCCCAAAGAAGATATACAGATAGTCAGCAGGCACAAAAAATAATCATCAAGGAAATGCAAATCAAAATCACAATAAGATATTACCCTACACCTGTCGGTTTGAGTAGTATCAAAAAGACAAAAATAACAAATGTTGGAGAGGATGTGGAGAAGAGGGAACCTTCGTACACTGTTGGTGGGAATATAAATTGGTGCAGACACTATGGAAAACAGTATGGAAGTTTCTTAAAAAATTACAGCTAGAACCACCATTTGATCCAACAATTCCATTTCTGGGTATTTATCCAAAGACAACAAGAACACTAATTTGAAGAGATATATGTACCCCTATGTTCATTGCAGTATTTTTACAATATCCAAGATATGGAAGCAACCTAAATGTCCATCGATAGAAGAATAAAGAAGAGGAATGAAAGATTACTCACCCATAAAAAGAATGAAATCTTGTTGTTTGTAACAACATGAATGGATCTAGAGAATATTATGCTAAATGAAATAAGTCAGACAAGAAAAATACCAATTGATTTCTTTTATACTTGAATTTTAAAAAGGAAAACAAATGAAGAAAACAGAATGATACTCAGAGATACAGGAAACAGTTGGTTATCAGATAGGGGAGGCATTGGGGAATCAATAAAAAAGATGAAGGGGATTAAGAGATACAAACTTCCAGTTATAAAATAAATAAGTCACAGGGATGTACTATATAGCATAGGGAATGTAGTCAATAATACTGTAATGATTTTGTATGGTGACAGATGGTGACTGACATAGTGAGGATCATTTATTTCATAATGTGTAAAATACCAAATTGCTATGACGTACACCTGAAACTAATACAATATTATATGTCAATTATACTTCAATTGAAAAAAAGGAAAATTATGGTGAACAGATACTGGTAAAACAATGAAATATTAAATGCATATTCATTTCTTTGGGTAATTGGAATTACTTGAAATATTTATGGAAGAACATCACTGATTGCAATACAAACCTAGAGACAGTAGAACCTGATTTAGCTATGTGAGTTACAATAGAACTCATTACTGTGAATGATGATGTTGAGACAATACTAGTGGCAAAATATGTAATGAGAAAGAAGGTTTAATGTTAAAATAATAATCATATGAAGAAAATGAGCAGTCATTTTAACTGGGCAACCACAGCGGAAGGAAACAAATAAACAAGTTTCCATATCCCATGATGGGGAGCATTCCTCATCTATCATCCAGAGAACACCTAGGAAATTAAATTACCTTCAATGTACCATGTTTTCAGAAGGTACTGAGAAAGGTAAAGGCTTTGAAATTGATGTCATAAGAGACAGCATGCAGGCCTATAATTGCTTAGTGTAAAATATAGAAGTTTAAGTTAGGATAACCATTTTCAAATATTTTAATATTTATGATTTGGAAGAAGAATTATACTTACACTGTTCTTTCCTACTGATTTCTCCCCTTCACTGTCTTGGGTGCTAGGAGCTTGTCCTGCTGGAAGAGAGGTTTGAAGAGTCCAGAGTCAGATTGGAGAATTTAACCAGAGATAATACAGAATGGCCATTATTCCACCATAGCTGGAATTATGGAGTTATAAAATATGGAGCTATAAAATAATGGAATTATTCCAGCATAGTTGGAAGTCTAGGGATATGCTAAAATTACTCCCATCATCCTTGGGTGAGGAAGAAGTGGGTAAACCAAGTCAGTGTAGATAAAGCTTCAACCAAATTTGTTTGTAAATACAGTCAAGGCTCTTCTGCTTTTACCAGTTAAACTTTGTTGCCAGTCAATTTCTCTGGGCTCAATTTCTTCGGTATATAATTGTATTTTGTAGGGATTTCATAATGATTGTATTTATGCCATGCCATGCCTATTTGAATTGGCTCAATGGGTATCCCATGAGATCTTGTTGAAGACCTGAATCTAAGAGACTAAACACATGTGACAATGAATTTATACATCTAAGGGTATGCAGAGTCTTTCTAGCTTTTCATCAGAACTGTGTTCTCTTCTAATTATGCACACAAATAATCTATATTTCCCAGCATCCCTTGAAGTCAGATGTGACATGTGACTGAGTTCTAGTCAATAGAAAGATAGGAGAAGTAATGTGTGTCACTCTTAGTCCAAGACCATAGATCCTTTGCATATTATCACCTTTGCTTTTTTTTTTTCCACTCTGGCTAGATATGAGGGGGGTAATTTGGAAACTAAGTGTCAAAGATAGGTTGAGTCTCAAAATGAAAAGAGCCATTTGGAGAACAGCTTGTTGATGATCAATGTTGACTTATGAATTGATGTGGGCAAGAATTAAAGTTCTAATTTATTAAGTCACTGAGGTTTTGAGGTTTATTAATTACTGTAGCTGGTTTTATTCTAATATGAAAATTAGGAAGGATGTGCTATTGCTAACTGTAACCTAAATTATAATATTGATCTAATCACTCAGGTACAGATTACATACAAATTCATACTGGAGGATGGAAAGGTGAAGTCCCATTTTACATAGTGGCAAAGTATTTGGTAATATGTAACTTTCTATGACTTTTATATCCAACCATGTGCAGGCTGAGCCTGTAGGTCTCAGCACTGAATGCAGAGTTAGAGTTAGGATGAAATATGTATGTCATACCATTTAATAGAATTTCTACCATACATATACAATAGAAGTTAATAACCTCTAGAGCATAGCTAATAATAAAATATAGTAAAAAATTAATATGGGATGAGTTTTAATTATTAATTACTTTTGTTATTTAATTATAAGTGTACAATTTCTGATTTCATAATGACTGTGATTAGCAATTGGTGCACACAATTCCTGAAAAGTTACTAATTGACTCCTTGATCTGGTATGAACCAGTTCTAGCACATAACTATCAAAGGTTGACTTCATTAGAATAATAAATGAGTTTCATGTTTTAAACCACTGGCAGGGGTGCCGGGTAGGCTAAGCGTCAGACTCTTGAATTTGGCTTATGGCTCAGGTCATGATCCCAGCATCATGGGATCGAGCCCTGCAATAGCCTTCTCACTGAGCATGAAGCCTGCTTAAGATTCTCTCTCTGCCTCTCCCTCTCTCACATGTGAGTGCTCTCTCTCTCTTCCTAAAAAATATATGTATGTATATGCACACACACATACATATATAAACATATATATATATATATATACACACACACATATATATACACACCATTGACATATGGGATATATATATATATATATACATATATATATACACACATATATATATACACATATATATATACATATACATATACATATACATATACATATATATATACACACACATATATATACACATATATATATATACACACACACACCATTGACATATGGGGTTTATCTGTAACTTCAAGTAGCATTGACCTTACTAAAGCACAGGGCTGTATCCTTTATTCAGAAATGGCTTGTGCCTTCAATTTATACATTGCTCCTCTGGATGATAGGGAGCCCCTTTATAATGCCTCCACTCTCTGAGACCCAAAGAGCTTATCCTGGTGGGTGGTGTTTCCCTGGGCTCCAGCAGGGACCTTCTCACTGATGTAATGGATGTGTGTTTTGAGGGTAGAAGTGTGATTGTAGAAATCTAACTAGTAGTAAAATCAACATCCAGTAGTACAGAGTTATAATGTTTTTATTATCACAAAGGAACAGCACCATAAAGCTTAAATTCTTTGAGTACTATGCATGTGCATAAATCAGGGGCAGTTGGAGTAACCTCAGAGCAAGTAGAAAGCGGATATACGTGCCTAAATCATTCATGATATACGTGCCTAAATCATTCATGTTTAGTAATATGCATACTGTTACATCGAACAATGTAGCTAGCTTGACATGATCATTGGAAATTTCTGTATTAAATTTTGAGGCTCAAATCAAAAAACTTTCAAGCTGAAATTTGTCTGCCTCTGGCCCTTTAAGTCCTGGCCAAAACAAAACAAAACAACAACAAAAAGCAAACAAACAAACAAACAAAACACTTATCTGTAAATCACAGTCAAGCAGATCATAAAACCAAGCAACACAAAGGAGCAGAAATTTTAGGTTACTTCCTTGCCGAGTTTATTTTTTCCTTGCCTCTGTCTTCCTTCAGTTTAAAACTCTTCATCTGACTCGCCTATACCTCACAAAGTAGAGTAATGTTATCCATTGCTTTCTGTTTGTCTTTTGGTTTCTCCTTATGTAACTAACTACTGGAAAAGGATGGCCTAAGAATGGAGCTCCTACCTTCTACCCACCTCCCATAGGATTGATGCCCAGGCCTATTATTATTGGAGGTTTGTACTTTTTCCACTGACAGTTCCTGTTGACATATTCTCTGACATATGTACTGATTCTTTGGGGTATTTCTTGTAAATATCTGGACAGACAGATAAAACATTTTAATTGCCAAATCTCTCATATATGTACCCCTTAAAGTTTGAGAAAACACCCTTCAGGGTTTTTTTAACTAATTTCTATATCAGTGCTAACTTCCATTTTGATATTTGCCAAAGAAAATTTTCTAAAAAAATTATGATTTATCCCATTGTAGACAGATCATGCTAAATTGGGTATCAATCCCTGCATGCAATATAGAATATATCTCCCCTTCAGAACCTCTGTGCCCCTAGGAATATATTTTTGATACATTTTGTTTCACATTTCTCATTTTAGCTCACAAATTAGCCATTATAGTAAGGGTACCCTCTTGGAGCAGAGAGAACTGAGTTATGAGAATGTTATCTCAATAACCATGAATGATTACAACTACTGAATATGAAGGTCCTCTCCCCTGAACCCCCTGTAGGAATATGTAGCTTGCATGTACAACCAGGATAGCAGATAATGAAAAGCACATCATTTCCCAGAGACAAATGTCGTATGTTCACAGGTCTGGATTGCAACAGTATTGTACCACCTGCTTCTGAGGGCACATGTTCAAAACAAAACAGCTAAAAGGATCCACACACTAGTTTCTTCCTGGAGCCACTTTAAGGCCATCTGCTTCCTGAAAAATGATGCTTCCTTGTCAGCACCAGAGCTTTTATTGTCAGTTGACAGAGGTTCTCTGGAGTTGAGCCTATGCCAGAGTCTCAGGGAAAGGTAGTTCTTTGCTGGACTAATGGGTGCTAACTCTCTACCAGGCTACCTTCCACAGCAATCCAGCCTTCCTCATTTTTTTTAACATTTATCTATTTTTGAGAGACAGACCATAAATGGGGGACAGGCAGAGAGAGAAAGAGGGACATACAGAATCCAAAGCAGGCTGCAGGCTCTGAGCTGTCAGCACAGAGCCCGATGTGGGGTTGGACCCCATGAACCGTGTGATCACGATCTGAGCTAAAGTCGGACACTTAACTGACTGAGCCACCCAGGCGCCCCTGCCTTCCTCATTTTTTACTTAAGTTCCTCACATATGCAGACATCAGGAAAATGATTTCCTCAGTAACTGGTTTCTTTGCCCCTTCTATCGCCTAGAGGCCAATCTTTCTCCCATCTTCCTAACATTTTCTGATCAGCCATTTCCAACCAGATCCCCCAAATCAGATTCAAATTAAGTCCTGTGTTCTCTAATGAAACTTTCAAAATATGAAGAAAATCATTGAAATTGTCAGTAGGTCAAGCTGAAGAGTTCACTTCTCATTAATTGGATTCTGGTATTTGGCTGAGGTAGCTACAGCTCAGCGATTGAAAATCAAGTTTTATTTTAAATATGCTTTTTATTTAATGTTGCAGAATTGCATCTTCAATGACAGAGAGATGTTTATAGAGAAAAAGAACCATGTCTAATGGGTATTGAAATGCAATTTCACAGACATTCTTGGAATAGTTCCTATAATAATATTACTTTGCACTTAACTAATTTATTTGCTTAATGGAAAGTTAGTAAGAAAACTAAAAATCAGAGAAATAAAAATTACCCAGGCTATTTTCATACCTAAAACATCAACAAAAATTAAATGCACACAGACATACAAAAACTGGTTTGCATCTTTTGACCAAAATAGATTTTCATCAGCATAATTGCCACATACAGAAAATCAGGACAGTTATTTGACAGATTATTTTGAAAGGTGGGTCAGCATCACACTTCCTGTGGGGACTTGTTTTATTATGTCAGGGATTGCAGGAGCGACTAAACCAGAAAAGACTACTTCCAACTATAAATAGGTCATATGTTCACATATATAACTTTTTTCTCACAATTGGGAACGTAAGCAAATATTTTGGCATTGTTTTCAGCACCAGGAAAAATATTCAAGCAGAAGCAGAGGGAACCGAATAGCATCTAGAATTCTAATTCTAAAATGGAAAATGACCCAAAGACTTTCTATGAGTATTTAAGCAACATCTTTCAATATTGCCTACTAGGTGGGTAGAGTTACTGCCTTCCTTTGGGCCCAAGAAATTACTAGGATAATACCTGAACCTGAAGAATAGAACATTCCTTTCTTTTCTTGTTTAGTGACAACAGTTAAATAAGCAAGAACACTAAAACAATGATACTCTTGACAAATTAGTAAGAGAAGTATATCTATTTTCATATATGTTAAATGGTTAAATGCATTATATGAAACAGGTAGCCAAAGGATGATAATCCAGGCCACTTGTTCATATGAGTTCAATGAACATGTTGTGTTTTAAGTCAGGTCTTGTTCCCAAGTGGCCAGGATACTACATTAAACATGTATATTTTGCTCTACACAATACTCATAGAGGGGGTGAGTTTATTTTCATAATTCCAGATTCTATAAACATCCATCTTCAGTCTCCACTTACATAGAAACAGATTTGGGAGAATTTCTTGGTTCTCCAGTCTCTCTTTTTGCTTACATAACTTTTTTTTTCTCAGTATTGCTAATAGGAGGTTATAGAATTTCATCTTGAATGTTGTTATTAACTACTTCACAAGGTAATATGTTTCATTAAAGGAAAATGTAAACAAGTTTGGCATAACGTTGAGCTAAAATTTACTATTGTATCTATTTCCTGTAACATTTACCACCTATTACTTGAGTTCTTTTAAGTTTCTCTGTAAGCCTGACACTCTAAGATCAACATCCTTTACAAATTATCTCTTTAGCACAGAGAATAAAGGTTCTGTTGTTTACATTAGCCCAGATATTGCATGTTCCCAAGTGTACCCTAAGCTTGTATTTGCTCTTTTTAAACTCATCACACTGTTAATGAGTATTGAATTTGTCTACTAAAATCTCTAGGCCCTTTATAAGTCAGTTTCTTCTATATAGGTCTTCCTTATGCCACACTTAAAAATTCCTTATTGATTAAGCATATGATACTTTTCAAATATGGTTTTGATGAAGAGTTCACATAGAGTCTCATTTTAATATGTCTTATTCTAACCATTTGTCAAAGTTTTGTCTCTCTTACCAATTTGATGATCATTCTTTATATGTCTTCCTTCAAAAGAAAGAATGGACATTAACTCAGTTAATCTAGATGTTTTGATCAACTGACCAAGCATCAATCAACTTATACTATAATATAACCTAAATTTCAGTCTGTACAGAGACCCTGGCTTATTAAAGTGAGAAGAGATTTACAGACCAATTAACCAAACACCACCTTGTAAGTTTACATGAAGAGTCTCAGAAATGAAATGGCTTTTCTTAACATGGTTAGGCATTCGTTCATAGCAAGCTATATCATAATATTTGTAGTACCCTGTGTTTTAGGAAGGAAAATGCCCATATCCTTATACCAGATTCATGAGCTATGAAAATTGATCATGGCTGGTTATTAAATTATCTTAATGTATCTAATTTATTGACAATAGGCCTAATAAGAATTCTATTGCTATCATACTCTCCTGAAAAAAATAAAAGAGTGATGCAAATACCTTACTTCCCCCTGCTTAATTACCATAATGTGTTTTTTTTTAAATGCATCATTTCCAGATGTGCAGTGTTAGAAGAGAGTGCAAGAATATCAGTTAAATGTATTTCTCACTTAGTACTTGGAGATAAATAAATGAACTCTGGGGTCTGTCCCAATCTCAGAACATTCTGACCTCTGAAACAGCTTTATCACAATATTGGCTACTGGCTTAGTTGTTGGAATAATTGTTTTGTTAAAGTTGAGAGAAGAAGCAAAGAAAAGTTCATGATTTATTGATCTGTTGTTCTGGCTGGCTTGAAATAAGTGAATTGGTATCAATTCTCCATGCGTATATTGATTATTATATAAAAGGACCTGTAAGAGGGTCAGCTGAATACTGTTGAAAGTGGCTAAAAATGTTTCCTGAGAAACCTTATGAGATTTTCATGGGGTCAATTTTATTTGAGCATTACATTCTTGTTTTTGTTATTTTCAAAGAAAAGAGAAAGCTAATTTAAGTCAGGTACAACTCTTCTTACTTGTGAATCCAAGGGGATCAATGAATCTAATGGGCTGATGGTAAAGCTCCAAATTGAAAACTACAACGGCTAATTCAAGTTTCATAGCTGGTTTCTAATTCTCATAAATTCTTAAAGTTAATTAAATTAAATTTTTAATGAATGTTGTTCCACTAAAGAAAAATTGGAAACGGCATGCTGATGTTTCCTTCAGCTGTATCTTTTTTTTTCGCATTGCTTGAAATGAAAGTCTTGCAAGCATTGTGAGTATACACAAGGGGTATATAGAGCAATCATTATCTAATTTTATAAATGCTTAAAACATGGTAGTTATGTTCATAAAACATCCCTAAATAGAATAGAAATAAATAGAATTCAGATTTTCATTTCCATTTTAACTTTGTCTTTAAAACCTGATACATTTACAAATTTTAAAAAGCATAAAAATATATGAAGTGTAATAAAGTTCTCAGAAGATCATAGATATAATGAATATGTCCAAATACAGACTAGTACAGTTTGGTACTATTCTCTCAAACATAATAGAATTATTACTGTCCATGATGTGATTTTCTTTTGGTAATTTTCAAATAACAAAGTATAATTTTCCCAAATTTAGCTCATAATTATTTTACTCTAGAAAACCCTATATATTTTAACACAGTTTAGAAACTGTTTGTGTCTATATGTAAAATATACTTTTGTTCTAGATTCACATAATATAAATCATCTCCTCACCCCATCTTGCATGAATGACTGGCAAGACCAAAGGTCTTGTGCCTTTGGGAATTTTTTATTCATTTTTCTTACAGTAGTCCTAAACATTACTACTGGGCATTTAATATCCTAGGAACCAGGAATCCTCCAATAAAATGTATGTTGTATGCTCTCAAAGATTTTTACAAACAAACTATCCACATGAGCTTCTAAAATACCCACTTGGTGTGTACTTCCATTCTTCATGAAACTATTGATCATATTTTATGCTATAGATTAGATAGTACTTACTACATAAAAGTGAGCAAACAGAGGTAGTGACTGCCATAGTATAATTATGAGAACTAAAAACTAGACCTAGAGTAGAGCTCATGGAGAGTAAGTTTTCAGCTTGAGACTCAACAACTGCAGAATGTAATGTACTCACTGTAAGCAAACAAGTACAGTAAATGAATTACTTCATAGCAATTTGACAGAAAGTAGTTCTTCCAATCATTAATGTATTGGAGGGTCAAATTTCCAAGAAATACTATAAGAGCATTTTCCCAATGCAGCCTTTTATTTTCAGTCATTAATTCACACAAAAATATTTCTATAGCAATGTATACTTTTGTGGTCATCCAATTGTCATTTTATTTGGAGAAAGAAAACTTGTGGGTCTTTATTATAGGTGTTGTTCATGTCATAGGGTCAAGGATTTTATAAATGGTAGGATGTATTTTATTCCCCTAATGTTTCCTTTTTCACCTATGTTTGTTTCCTTATCGTGTTGGTTTACAAACATCTAAGCACATGCTCAAGGATCATCTGTCAAGACTATTTTACAAGGAATTCCTGAATTTAACTGTAAATTGACTACAACACCAGTAATATTTCAACTAAAATCATGTGTTCTTCCTTTCAGTGTTGTTGGTAATTATTTATAAGTACTTGCTTATTTTACCCATTGGAAAACTGAGGAGCCTGCCCATGTCTAATTTATTGAATATTTGTATTTCCTAAAATCTGGAGCTCCTTGTAATAGTATGCTACACATGCTCAATAACTAGGTCTTGCTGCAGTCACTAATCTCTGAAACTTAAATCTGAAGTAGATTTGACAGGCTCTATCCGTGTCTACCTGTTAGGAGAATAACAAGCTGGGTCTGGCAAATTGTGCAGGGAAGGGAGTAACAAATTAAACTTCAAGTTCAATGATTGCCATCATATATATAAAATCACCAGTCAATTTCTCCTTTTCTGTAATTTTCTCACCAGGTGTGTGATTACCATGTCACTGAACTATTCAATTAATCATTTTTAATGAATGGACTGGTTAATTTGAGAAAGCATCTAATTCAAAATCTCTTTAAAAAAAAAATTTCCCCATAGAATCCTACGCTTGCTGGAACTGATTACATCATCAGAGAAATTTAGACTGAACTAAACGTAGCCTGTGTCTCTGATGTCAGACCACTGAATGAGATACAGAAAGGCAAATTAGAGGAACTAAGAGTCCTAATGGAATGGCCACCGGATCTTTTCTCCTTTTCTTTGCTAATTCCTCTTTCTTTTTCCTATATTCCCATTCACTCCTTTCTATTCCCTTCTGCTGTTGCTTCAGAAGAGTTGAGAGATAAGCCTCTTCTGTACCATAGTGCTAGAAAACAGGAAAACTAAGATGCACTACTGTGAATGCCTACCCTTGTTGCTTCATCAGATACACAACATGGGAGAATCATGATAAGCATGTAGCAGAGGAAGGGAGTCACTGTGTGTGCGGGTGACCATTTGCCTGTCCCTAAAGCATTTCAGCAACATGTGAGTAGAAACTGGGCTACTTTATTTACTAAGTATTGTAAAAATCCTTTTTTATTCTCATAAGATTCAAGCATCTGAGGAAGTAATCAACTATTTATTGAACTATTAAGGTTAAAACTATTCTTTTCCTCAAAAAACATTGAAGAGGAAAAACCACCAAGTGCTTAAAAAGTATTGAAAGGAGCCTAAGGAGGGTAGTGAAAGAAAGTTGGTTGTATTTTTTTTTCTGTTTGCTTTTGCGTCTGTTAAAATGTCCACGTGAGGCAATGTCAGTGTCTTTCCTAATGTGGAAAGGGTGATCAGGCCCTTCTTATTTAGCCATTTGTACCTCCTGCCTGTGACTCCTGGATTTTTGCTCATTCGAAGTATAAGTAAAACATCTAAAGTACCTCCTGAAAAAACTTGCCTTCCAAATGTAGCTCTTCCATACAGTATGTGCAGAACACATGCATTTGAGGAACTGAAGGATAAATTGTCTGACAAACATTTTATAATCTCATTTTTAATGAAGAAGCAAAAAAAAGCAATCTTTGAAAAACAGAACAATATAATTTTAATTCATATTGCCTTAATGGCTAAAGACCAGAGGCAAAATAAACCAAACAGGAAGAGAAAATAGTACATATGGGTAATATGACTTGGATAATGGTACTAAGGAACCATAACTTTTGACTTTAATAACTTTAATATGATTCAATTTTCAATTTTACCCTTATAATGACTCACATTCCTAATTATCACGTTCTTCTGCATATCGCATTCCTTGTTCTTGGGATGTTGCTAACACTATTTCCTAGTTAGCACATTTATTTTATTTTTGTCTCTTAAAAACATTCAAACATTTCAGGATAATAACTTTCCAGCTGTATTTTACATTCGTTGCTCAAGAAATTATGTTTTTATGAAGAATGCTAAAACTCCCAAACATTTTGTATCTTAGAAATGCTTAGAGAATTGTATTTTTCACTTTTATTCATATGCATTTACAATTTATTTTAAATGGCCAACATAATCAAAGTGAACTCAACATATTGAAAAATCTATCTCCCATTCTTAGTCTCAGTTTTCCTAAAATTTGTACACTGTATGTAAAGAAAGATGAACTTTGGTTATTTGTGCCATATGAAGTAACCATATGTATGATTTCAAGCCAGAAATAGGGGTGCCTGGGTGGCTCAGCTGGTTAAGCATCAGACTTCGGCCTCAGGTCATGATATTGTGGTTCACGGGTTCGAGCCCTGTGTCAGAGGCTCTGTTCTGACAGCTCAGAGCCTGGATCCTGCTTCAGATTCTGTGTCTCCCTCTCTCTCTGCCCTTCCTCCATTCATGCTCTGTCTCTCTTCATTTTTCAAAGATGAATAAATGTTAAAAAATTTAAAAAAAATAGAGCCCAAAATAATCATCTAATCTCTTTTAAGATGTATCTCTGGAATGTATTAAATAATGCCTCTGGAACTGATTTTCCTTCTTAAAAAAATCATTCAGTCAGAAGTGTTAAAGTATGTCTTTCTTTAAATATCAGAAATACCTATTACATAATAGGACGCCATTTATGAAGATCAAAGTACAGTTGCTCTGGATGAATCAGAAGGCTGTATTTCACTATGAAATTTTCTAGTTTTCTCTGTAGCAGATTGTGAAGATCAAAAACTAACCCAAGGATACACAAAACATCTTTGTAAAATCAGAGTCAGTTGTCAAACTTTTTTTTTTAATTGGATTTTCTTGGTTTATAAACTGAGAAAAGGAGCATTGCTGTCCCCTCCTGCCTTTCAATCTACTTCCAATGCACCGAATTCATCCTAGGTTTGCACAACACTGTGTATCTCTCTCTCATTACTCTCACGATATCTCAGATTTTATTCTTTGTTTACTTCTCTCCAGCTAGTTTGGCCCTTCCCTAAATTCAGAGACAGGAGCCACCATGGTTTTTGAATTCCCATTTGCTCATACCATGTTGGAAACACAGTAAGTACTTAGGAAATGTTTGCTAAATGAATGACTTGATGATGAACTATAACTGAGTAAATATGAAAAGGAAATATTAAATGAAATATATATGGATCTGCAGAATAATTGGTACATCAGAATGTTCAGTAATGTTAATTTGCTACTAATAATTCATTTGTGTACAGTCAAATCATTTTGGCATGTGCCTCTGTAGCCACAATAAAAAGGCTTCCTTTCACGGGTGTAAATAAATCCCTTCCCCTGTAATTTGGATTTTCCATCTTCCTATGTTTGCACAAAATTATTTGTTACAGAGTATTTTACCCTTCTCCATTTTCAACCCTTCCTCCACTGAATATTTCCCTTCAAAAAAAAAAAAAGACACTCAAGTTTGTCTAAAATTTAGACACACACACACACACACACACACACACAGAAACACATTCTTTTACATTCATTACCGCTTCATTTTTCATCATTCACAGACAAACACATAATAGCATTGGCTACTATTTCATATCCACTAAGCCTTTCACGTATTCTTCAACCCACTGCCTCTGACTTGCCCGATATCACTATAAAGCATCACTTTTGCCTAGATGAAAATAATATGAATAATTACAATGATCCAGATAATGACAATAAAAATAGCATGTTACTGAGCACTTCTCATGTACCAAGCATTATTTTAAGTACCTGTAGTTGAAGCCACATCTTTTACTCTAAGACTCACGGTAACTCTGAGATAAGAACCACGACTAACTCCCTGAATGAATACTTTGAAACACATAGAGCTTAAACAGGTCACACAATAATTAGTGTGGAAGTCAGGACTTAAATTCAATAAGTGGGCTCCAAAGCCCATGCTTTTAACCACTAGAGTATAGTGACGGTCACCAAAGGGTAGAAAAGATCTATGTGACTTCTTTCCAGGTCTAACATTTTGATTGAATATTTCCCCCTACAAAAAAATATTCTACTTCCTAAATTTTGATGAAATTTTATTCTATCCTGATCTTTTCTCCCTTTGATTATTGCTTTTAAGCTTTTTCTTGCTGGTTGTTAAATGCTGGTGTTTCTCAAAATTGTTTCTCAGGTTTTCTTTTCTTCTTATTCCACACACATTTTTTTTTCTAGCAGATCTTATTCCTTTCAGTGGCCTCAATTACCATCTGCATTTGGATGACTTGATAATCGATAGCTTCTATTCATTTCTATTTACACAACTAAAGACATGTATCTAACAGCCTTGGAAGGTTTCTACTTTGATATTTCATGGTCTTCAAATTCTAAATGTCCAAAGCTGAGTAATAGACACAAAATTACAGTGACCAAAATTAAAATGCCTTATATTATAGAGAAACTAGTTGGATAATTTCAGAAAAGAATTGGAATGTGTACAAAAATCAAATGAAAATTATACAGATATGAAATGGAGAGCTAGCTTCATATTTGCTACTGGATTGCAGAGGAAGCCGAGTGATAACCATGGTACTATCAAGTGATCGGTCAGCCTGATATACCCATCATTAACTGCATGCTATCTGACTTAAAGCCAAAAGTTGGGGATGCACAGAAGGTATTATCAAGTGGAAATAATATGCAAGAGACTAGGCTCAGACATGTTGGAAGGTATAAGCAAATTCAGAGAGTAAATTGCATTTCCTTGTCCCTTATTCCTGCTACAGTGCCTTCTCTCTCTCCAGCACTATCTATGCCTTCATAGTCTTCACAATTAGTTGACTGAAGAATTAAAAATTGAGCCTGTTTAAAAGATGTGTCATCCACAATTGAATGGCTGCCACAATAAATGCTACTTGGGGGTGATTCTGAAGCAAAGTGATAAAGGAAAATCTTCCCAATGGGCAAAATTCTGAGTAGTACAACTTGTTTTCCACTTTCACTGGCTACTTTGTTCAGAAGTACAAATGTGTTCTGACTCACAGGCTGTTACTAACAGTTTGGCTGAACAACAGGGCCTTGGAAGGAATAGGTTGGAAAACTGGAAGCCTGGGGAGGGAGGTATGAGGATAGATCTTTCAGAATTGGCACAGAATTTGAAGATATTTATGTCTCAGATGAATAGTCACCGAAGGACATACACTGCAGGGAAGGTTCTCAACAATCAAATAGACACAACAACACTTTTGGATGTTAGTCAGCTTCTTTCTCAGGCCTCCATAGTACTTGATCAATGGGGTTGTAACAAAATATTTAGTGTCAGGAATAGAGGCTCAGGAATAGGTTCAAAGAAAAGTTCTTTTTCTATACCAAAACTGACTATGCTTGTCCCAATGCTGAGTGCCTAATACACCAACAGAGAACCCAATGCCAAGCCCAAGATATGACACCATTCCCCAGACATACCAACCAGACAATTGGGGGCAGATTTATTAATTGGTCTTCTTTCTCAAAAAGGGAGCCGGGATGCCTCCTCATTGGGATACGCATTCCTTTTGGATATAGATTTGCCTTACCTCCCAATAATGCTTCTGCCAGCACTGTCAGTGGACTCATGAGATACCTTATTCATACCATCATTATATGCCACATAACATTTGTTCCTATTAAGGAATTCATTTCACGGAAAAAGAAGTGAAGCGATTGACTCATGCTCATAATATCCACTTATCTCACATCAATGAGAAATGATTGTCTAAAACACAAAATGGCTTTCTAAAGATTCAGTTACAGGGCCAGTTGGAAGACAATGACCAACTGTTGCCATCTCCCTTGTTGCCAGAACACATTGGTTTGAGAATCGAGGAGTGGGAGGGACTTTTCTCAGTATTGTATATAGTAATCCACTTGTGGAATTTTTGCTTCTTGTCTCAACAACCTCAAGCTCTGCTAGTGTGGATTCTTTTTTCCTAATGGAAGAATGTTACTCCCCAGCTACACAACACTGGTTTCACTCAATTAGAGGACGAGACTTCCACTGCACCATTTTGTGACACATTTTGTGACTCTTTAAGATACTGGCCCAACACATAGAGAAAGGGATTACCAGGGGTGATTTTTACACTGTAATGCATGTCAAAGGGTACAGTTTTCAGTTACAAGATATAAAGTCTGAGGATCTAATGTAAAACAGGGGAACTGTAGGTAATAATACTGTACCGCATACTTGAAATTTGTTGGGAGTACACCTAAAGTATGCTTACCACAAAAAAAAAAAAAAAAAGAATTAACCATGTGAGGTAATGGATATGTTACTTAAATTGATAATTTTAGTTATTTCACAATGTGTATGAATATCAAATCATTATGTTGCACACTGAAATACGTATAATTTTTATTTAACGATTATTCTTCAGTGAAGCTGGGGGAAAAGGGTGTTATTTTTTGAGTTTGGCCCATTGGCTATATTATAAAATCAATTTTCAGTTTTACAATGGGGGCAAAAAGAAATATACATGGGACCCATGGGAGTACCTGTGGGTAACTTTTAGTACTTTATGTCTAATAGTAAAGATATAGTAAGCAAAATGGTAGGATCTTGAGGACTCATTTATTTCAAAATGACTGGGTCACCCATCTACTAAAATCTGTACCAGCTGAGGCTTTTTTTTTCTATGAGTAAGGGAATATGGAAAGGTTGTAAAACAAAGAAGTCATAAGTATTAACGATTATGAACATTTACTGAAATATGGACTATAGTTACTTTATAGTTTCTCTTTGCTTATTATATATATATTTTATATATTATATTATATATAGTTTATATATTATATTATATATATAGTTTATAAATATATATGTAAAATTATTAGTGCATTTTAATTCTATTTTCTCTTTCATTTTTCCTCTTTTTTATATACAATATATTGGTGGTTAATTTTAGAATAGTCTTCAGATAATAGAATATTTAATGCAACTATGACTAAATTTGATTAATGATTAATACAGCCAGTGATTCCTATTGGAATTGTGATTCTCATTTTGGTAAGAGAGAGAAGACTTCACACTTGTATACAGGATACTACTTTATTCGATAGAGTCATTAAATTATTTATTTGCTGTGTGGAAATTCACATTATATGAAGGGTGTATTTGGAAAGGCAAAAGAGTTGTTTACTCACATTATCAAAAATGCCTCTCACCTCATAATTCATTCTCCTTTCTTTGTGGTACTACAGCTGGACCTCATAGAGATTTTCTCCTTTGCCAACTCTCTTAAGACAAGATCCTTGAAAAACACCAAAACCAGAGAAGTCAGAACGTGCTCCCTTCCTCATTTGGTGTGTTGGTTTTCAACAGGACAGCCAACGCGTAGCGTTTCGGAAGTCTAGTAGCACTCACTTCAGCTCTTCACATAGACAAGTTGTGGCTGGCCAAAATCTAGGATGGTTCTCCATCACCCAGCATTCAAGGTTTTCCCACTACCATGTGGAATTATTTATTACATCTAGTAAGTTTTTTTTTAACCACTGGAAATCTGCATGTTCTTATGAAAGCCATGCCCTTACTGAAAATATCTGAATCTCTGCATTGACAAGGACCTTGTCTTAAGTTCTTAGTTCCTTTCTGTTCACTCTTCTAGAGGTAATAACTGCTTTCTGCTTTTGCCACCTCAGAACCACTTGATACTTTAACGCTTTAACTCTTCTAGGAGTTAACAAATGTTTATATTAAATTCTTCCTGCTTCAATTACTAGTATACCTTTTATTTCCTAACTGGATCCCAACTCATAAAAATACTAAAGGATTTTCTGGAATTTCTTGTGTGAATCCAAGTTGATTATTATTATAGTGTATTATTTTTTAATGCTTTGATGAGTTACTTTGTTAATTTGTTTATACTATTGCATTAAATTGACCAATATTTTTTCATTGCTGTCTTTATCTAATATTAATATCAATATTCTGTTTATCTCATAAGATTACTTGAAAAGTTTTATTTTTCTTCCATTCTCTGGAGGATTTTAGGTGAAATTATAACTGATTTCTTCAGTGTTTGAAAGATAGCCCCTAAAATTTTTCTGAGACCAATGATTTATTTCTTTAAAAAGCTTAATAAGTGATTGAAAATTTTAAGTGATTATTGAATTATCTGGTTTTGGAATTCTTCTTGAATACATTTTGGTAAATTGAATTTTTCCTGGTAATTTAATTATTAGTTCTTCTTACTAATAAAATTAATTTCATTTCTGGGGCACCTGTGTGGCTCAGTCAGTTAAGTATGGGACTCTTGATTTTAGCTTAGGTCACGATCCCATGGTTTGTAGGGTTATACTCCATATCAGGCTCTCTGCTGACAGTGCAGAGCCTGCTTGAGAATTTCTCCCTCCTTCACCCTCTGCCCCTCCCTTGCTTATGCTCTATCTCTCTCAATAAATAAGTAAATAAACAAATAAATATTTTTTAAAATTATGTTTCAAAGGAGATACCCTATTGGTTTTGACTGGATATCCATATAAACTTTTTAAAGAGAGGAGTGATAGAGGAACACGGAAGATGGCAGCGTAGGAGGACACTGGGCTCACCTCATCCTGCTGATCACTTAGATTCCACCCACATCTGCCTAAATAACCCAGAAAACTGCCAGAAGACTAGCAGAACAGACTCTCTGGGGCCAAGCATAGACAAGAGGCCCACAGAAGAGGGTAGGAAGGGTGGAGAGGCGGTGCGCACATGGACTGGCAGGAGACAGTTGGGTGGTGGAGGGGCAGCCCACCCAGCAAGGCAGAGCCCCTAAAGTCTGGCTTGCAAAGGTGGAGGGGCTGGACTCCGTGAGTTCTGACAGCCAGCGGGACTTATTATCTGGAATTTTATAAGTCAACAGCTCTGTTCAGAGAGTGGGAGGTTGAGAGGACATCTGGAGCAAGAGGTGTTGAGCCCTGGGAGACAGAGCTCAGCTCTGTGGGGAACAAAGGCACAGGCAAGCTCCATTTCCTTCTCCCATCCCCCAGGAAATCCCAAAGGGAACCAGTTCCCATCACCGAACTTGCTTGCACCGCTCAAATACTCAATGCTGAGCTTCTGTGGATCTATCCCTCCAATGGATCTGCCTCCCTCCCAGTGCCAAAGGGCCCCTGCCACAGGGGACCAATAAACGCAGAGCGAGCTGAGCCTGCCCCTCCCGCCCCTGTGCACCTTGCTGATCCACCCCAGCTAATATGCCAGATCCTATCAAAGCAGCACCACAAGCCTGGCAGTGTGCAAGTAGCCCAGACAGGGGTCACACCACTCCACAGTGAGTCCTTCCCCTGAGAGAGGGGAAGATAAGGTACACACCAGTCTGACTGTGGCCCCAATGGTGGGCTGGGGACAGACATCAGTTCTGACTGCGGCCACACCCACCAACACAAGTTACTCCGGACAGCACAGGAGAAGCGCCCTGCAGTTTGGCCCACCCCAGGGACTACCCAAAATGATGAAACAGAAGAACTCTCCTCAAAAGAAACTCCAGGAAGTAGCGACAGCTAACGAACTGATCAAAAATGATTTAAGCACTATAACAGAACAAGAATTTTGAATAATAGTCATAAAATTAATCCCTCAGCTTGAAAAAAGTATACAGGACAGCAGAGAATCTATTGTTACAGAGATCAAGGGAGTAAGAAATAGTCATGAAGAGCTAAACAATGCTATAAATGAGGTGCAAAATAAAATGGAGGCAGCCATAGCACAGATTGAAGAGGCAGAGGGGACAATAGGTGAATTAGAAGATAAAATTATAGGGGCACCTAGGTGGCTTAGTTGATTGAAAATCTGACTTTGGCTCAGGTCATGATCTCATGGTTTGTGGGTTCAAGCCCCTCATCAGGCTCTGTGCTGACAGCTTAGAGACTGGAGCCTGCTTCAGATTCTGTGTCTCTCTCTCTGCCCATCCCCACTCATGCTCATGCTTGTCTCTGTGTCTCAAAAATAAGTAAACATTGAAAAAAATTTAAAAAAAGAAGATAAAATTATGGAAAAAGAGGAAGCTGAGAAAAAGAGAGATAAAAAAAATCTAGGAGTATGAGGGGAGAATTAGAGAACTAAGTGATGTAATGAAACAGAACAATATACATATAATAGGAATTCCAGAAGAGGAAGAGAAGAGAGAAAGGGGCTGAAGGTGTACTTGAACAAATCATAGCTGAGAACTTCCCTGATCTGGGGAAGGAAAAGGCATTGAAATCCCAGAGGCACAGAGAACTCCCTTCAAACGTACCTTGAATCAATCTTCTGCATGACATATCATAGTGAAACTGGCAAAATACAAGGATAAAGAGAAAATTCTGAAAGCAGCTAGGGATAGACAGGCTCTAACTTATAAAGGGAGAGCCATACGACTAGTGGCAGACCTATCTACTGAAACTTTGTAGGCCAGAAAGAAATGGCAGGAGATCTTCAATTGATGAACAGAAAAAATATGCAGTTGAGAATCCTTTATCCAGCAGGTTTGTCATTCAGAATAGAAGGAGAGATAAAGGTTTTCCCAAACAAACAAAAACTGAAAGAATTCATCCCATAAACCAGCCCTACAAGAGATTCTAAGGGGGATTCTGTGAGTGAAATGTTGCAAGGATCACAAAGTACCAGAGACATCACTACAAGCATGAAACCTACCGACATCACAATGACTCTAAACCCATATCTTTCAATAATAACACTGAATGTAAATGGACTAAATGCTCCAACCAAAAGACACAGGGTATCAGAATGTATAAAAAACCAAGATCCATCTATTTGCTGTCTACAAGAGACTCATTTTAGACCTGAGGACACCTTCAGATTTAAAGTGAGGGGATGGAGAACTATCGATCATGCTACTGGAAGTCAAAAGAAAGCTGGAGTAGCCATACTTATATCACACAAACTATACTTTAAATTAAAGCCTGTAACAACAGATGAAGAAGGGCATTATATAATAATTACAGGGCCTATCCATCAGGAAGAGCTAACAATTATAAATGTCTATGCGCCAAATACCGGAGCCCCCAAATATATAAAACAATTGCTCACAAACATAAGCAACCTTATTGATAAGAATGTGGTAATTGCAGGGGACTTTAATACCCCACTCACAGCAATGGATAGATCATCTAGACACATGGTCAATAAAGAAACAAGGGCCCTGAATGATACATTGGATCAGATGGACTTGACAGATATATTTAGAACTCTGCATCCCAAAGCAACAGAATGTACTTTCTTCTCGAGTGCACATGGAACATTCTCCAAGATAGATCACATACTGGATCACGAAACAGCCCTTCATAAGTATACAAGAATTGAGATCATGCCATGCACACTTTCAGACCACAATGCTATGAAGCTTGAAATCAACCACATGAAAAAGTCTGGAAAACCTCCAAAAGCATGGAGGTTAAAGCACACCCTACTAAAGAATGAGTGGGTCAACCAGGCAATTAGAGAAGAAATTTAAAAATATATGGAAACAAATGAAAATGAAAATACAATCCAAACATTTTGGGATGCAGCAGATGCAGTCCTGAGAGGAAAATACATTGCAATCCAGGCCTATCTCAAGAAATAAGAAAAATCCCCAAAACAAAATCTAACAGCACACCTAAAGGAAACAGAAGCAGAAGAGCAAAGACACCCAAAACCCAGCAGAAGAAGAGAAATAACAAAGATCAGAGCAGAAATAAACAATATTGAATCTAAAAAAACTGTAGAGCAGATCAATGAAACCAAGAGATGTTATTTTTTTTAATAAACAAAATTGATAAACCTCTAGCCAGGCTTTTCAAAAAGAAAAGGGAGAGGACCCAAATAGATAAAATCATGAATGAAAATGGAATTATTACAATCAATCCCTCAGAAATATAAGCAATTATCAGGGAATACTATGAAAAATTATATGCCAACAATCTGGACAACCTGGAAGAAATGGACAAATTCCTAAGCACCCACACACTTCCAAAACTCAAACAGGAAGAAATAGTAAATTTTAACAGATCCATAACCAGTGAAAAAATTGAATCAGTTATCAAAAATCTCCCAACAAATAAGAGTCCAGGACCAGATTGCTTCCCTGGGGAATTCTACCAGACATTTAAAGCAGAGATAATACCTATCCTTCTCAAGCTTTTCCAAAAAATTGAAAGGGAAGGAAAACTTCCAGACTCATTCTATTACTTTGATTCCCAAATTACTTTGATTTGGGAATTTAATTTGAATCAAATTACTTTGATTCCCAAACCAGACAGAGACCCAGCAAAAAAAGAGAACTACAGGCCAATATCCCTGATGAATATGGAGGCAAAAATTCTCAATAAGATACTAGCTAATTGAATTCAACAGCATACAAAAAGAATTATTCCCCATTGATATTCACCATTATCAAGTGGGATTCATTCCTGGGCTGCAGGGCTGGTTCAATATTCGCAAATCAATCAATGTGATACATCATATTAATAAAAGAAAAGATAAGAACCATATGATCCTGTTAATCGATGCAGAAAAAAGCATTTGACAAAATTCATCATGCTTTCTTAATAAAAACCCTCAAGAAAGTTGGGAGAGAAGGAACATACTTAAACATCATAAAAGCCATTTATGAAAAACCCACAGCTAATATCATCCTCAATGGGGAAAAAAATGAGAGCTTTCCCCCTGAGATCAGGAACACGACAGGGATGTCCACTCTCACTGCTCTTGTTTAACATAGTGTTGGAAGTTCTAGCATCACCAATCCAACAACAAAAGGAAATCAAAGGCATCCAAATTGGCAAAGATGAAGTCAAGTTTTCATTTTTTGCAGATGACATGATATTATACATGGAAAACCCGATAGACTCCACCAAAAGTCTGACAGAACTGATACATCAATTCAGCAAAGTCGCAGGATACAAAATCAAAGTATAGAAATTATTTGCATTCTTATACTTAATAATGAAGCAACAGAAAGACAAAGAAACTGATCCCGTTCACAATTGCACCAATAATCATAAAATACCTAGGAATAGACCTAATCAAAGATGTAAAAGATCTGTATGCTGAAAACTATAGAAAGCTTATGAAAAAAATTGAAGAAGATATAAAGAAATGGAAAAACATTCCGTGCTCATTGATTGGAAGAATAAATATTGTTAAAATGCCAATACTACCCAAAGCTATCTACACATTCAATGCAATCCCAATCAAAATTGCACCAGCATTATTCTCGAAGCTAGAACAAGCAATCCTAATATTTGTATGGAACCACAAAAGACCTTGAATAGCCAAAGTAATTTTGAAGAAGAAAACCAAAGCGGGAGGTGTCACAATCCCAGACTTTAGCCTCTACTACAAAGCTGTAATCATCAAGACGGTATAGTATTGGCACCAAAAAGACACATAGAACAATGGAATAGAAAATCCAGAATTGTACCCACAAATGTATGGCCAACTAATCTTTGACAAAGCAGGAAAGAATATCCAATGGAAAAAAGACAGTCTCTTTAGCAAATTGTGCTGGGAGAACTGGACAGCAACATGCAGAAGGTTGAAACTAGACCACTTTCTTACACCATTCACAAAAAAATAAACTTAAAATGGATAAAGGACCTGAATGTGAGACAGGAAGCCATCAAAACCCGAGAGGAGAAACAGGAAAAAATCTGACCTCAGCCACAGGAATTTCTTACTTGACATATCCCCAAAGGCAAAGGAATTAAAGGCAAAAATGAACTATTGGGACCTCATGAAGATAATAAGCTTCTGCACTGCAAAGGAAACAATCAACAAAACTAAAAGGCAACCAACGAAATGGGAAAAGATATTTACAAATGACATATTGGACAAGGGTCTAGTATCCAAAATCTATAAAGAATTTACCAAACTCCACACCCAAAAAACAAATAATCCAGTGAAGAAATGGGCAGAAAACATGAATAGACATTTCTCTAAAGACATCCAGATGGCCAACAGGCACATGAAAAGATGCTCAATGTCACTCCTCATCAGGGAAATACAAATCAAAACCACACTGAGATAACACCTCATGCCAGTCAGAGTGGCCAAAATGAACAAATCAGGAGACTATAGATGCTGGCAAGGATGTGGAGAAATGGAACCCTCTTGCACTTATGGTGAGAATGCAAACTGGTGCAGCTGCTCTGGAAAATAGTGTGGAGGTTCCACAAAAAATTAAAAATAGACCTACCCTATGACCCAGCAGTAGCACTGCTAGGAATTTACCCAACGGAGACAGGAGTGCTGATGCATAGGGGCACTTGTACCCCAATGTTTATAGCAGCACTTTCAACAACAGCCAAATTATGAAAAGAAACCAAATGTCCATCAACTGATGAATGGATAAAGAAGTTGTGGTTTATACACACAATGGAATACTATGTGGCAATGAGATAGAATGAAATATGGCCTTTTTTATTTATTTATTTATTTTTTTTTACATTTTATTTATTTTTGAGAAACAGAGTGAGACAAAGCATGAGCGGGGGAGCGGCAGAGAGAGAAGGAGACAGAATCTGAAGCAGGCTCCAGGCTCTGAGCAAGCAGTCAGCACAGAGCCTGATGCGGGGCTTGAACCCACAAACTGTGAGATCATGACCTGAGCCGAAGTCGGACGCTCAACCGACTGAGCCACCCAGGCGCCCCAAAATATGGCCTTTTGTAGCCACGTGAATGGAACTTGAGAGTGTTATGCTAAGTGAAATAAGTCATACAGAGAAAGACAGATACCGTATGTTTTCACTCTTATGTGGATCCTGAGAAACTTAACAGAAGACCATGGGGGAGGGGAAGAAAAAAAAAAAACGGTTAGAGAGGGAGGGAGCCAAAACAGAAGAGACTCTTAAAAACTGAGAACAAACTGAGGGTTGATTGGGGGTGGGAGGGAGGGGAGGGTGGGTGATGGGTATTGAGGAGGACACCTATTGGGATGAGCACTGGGTGTTGTATGGAAACCAATTTGACAATAAATTTCATATTAAAAAAATAAATAAATAAATAACAAAAAAAAGAGAGGAGATATAGAGCTAACCCTTATCTGTAAAATTTGAAATTATATTGTTTTTCCCATGTATAAAACCATTTCTTCCTAAAAAATTAATTACTACATTGTATTTCAACATTCTATTATATTTATTCTCTGTAGCTTTTTAAATTTATATATCCTTTTCTACCCCTAGTAATACTTCTGTCTTTGTTCTTTTATTAATTGCTCTAGAGTTTTCTAAAACAAGAAAATTTTTATTCAGTGAATAAAAATATTCTGTCGGTAGATCACAAAATTTTGAGAACATATTTGAATAATATTTTTAAAAGATATTTATTCCCTAGGAATTAGTATTTCTGGAGAATTTGAAAAATATCTCACATCAAATTATAAACAAGTAACTTTGTAACTAAGTTTATCAGATACAAAGTGAAGAGAAAAACTAGGAAGGGAAAATTTAGTCAGCCATATTAGATCATTTAGACCACCTATATTCATTCTATTTGTATTTAGTTAAATTAGCAGGATAATGACAAGGTATGAATTTACTTGTGCATTTTATTATATTTTGACATTCATTTTTATTGCTGTGTATGATTATAATTTCACTATCAAAAATTTTAAAATGTGTTAAAAATCTTATTACTTCTTGTTATGATTATAAAATGTTTTTTCAAATTTTTCTGTTTAAATTTCAAATATGGTAAATACTAAAAATATCACTCATATGAACAAAAAGCTTTTTGGGATCTTTGATAATTTTTTTTCTTCATGTTGTATGTTTTATTTTGTGACTTATTCATTTCATAACTAAAAGCCTTTATTTTCTTCTCTACTTCACTCATTTTGCCAAACTTCCCACCATCTCACCTCTGGCAACCATTTGCTGTTCTCTGTATTTTGTTTGTTTATTCATCTTTTTTAGATTCCACTTATGAGTGAATTATACAGTATTGGTCTTTCTCAGTCTGACATATTACACTTAGCATAATATCCTTTAGGTTTGTCCACGTTGTTGCAAGTGGCACAATCTCATCCTTTTTTATGGTTGCGTCATATTCCTCTGTGTGTGTGTGTGTGTGTGTGTGTGTGTGTGTGTGTGTGTGTGTACCACATCTTCTTTATTCATCTATTGATGGACATTTAGGTTGCTTCCATATCTTGGCTACTGTAAATCATGCTGCAATAAATATAGGGGGACACTCGGGGCGCCTGGGTGGCTCAGTCGGTTGAGCGTCCGACTTCGGCTCAGGTCATGATCTCACAGTTCATGGGTTCAAGCCCCGCATCGGGCTCTGTGCTGACAGCTCAGATCCTGGAGCCTGTTTCAGATTCTGTGTCTCCCTCTCTCTCTGCCCCTCCCCTGTTCGCGCTCTGTCTCTGTCTCAAGAATAAACATTAGAAAAATTAAAAAAAAAACTTTTTAAAAAAATAAAAAATAAATAAAAAAATATATAGGGGTACACAGAGTTTTGACTATATTGCTTTTTACTAAAGAATAATTTTTGTCTTTGTTAATCATTACTATTATATGCTTTTCACTCTTTTATGTTATTATTCCCCTTACCTTTAATGCCCTAATTTGAATTATTCTAAATTCTTAATGTTGTTGCTTAACTCAGTAATTCTGAGATTTTCTTAATTTTAGCGAATATATATATATATACACATATATATATACATATATATATATACACACATATATATATACACATATATACACATATACATATATATAGGCAAATAATATATATATATATATAATAGGCTCAAATAATATATTCTATATATTGCAAATATATAGGCTCAAATAATATATTTGAGGCTCAAATAATATATTCTATATATTGCAAAATTACTTGACACTGTTGATGATAGTTTTATGGATTATTACATTACCAGTTTTCATAAAGTTTCTCTGGGTGCTCTTTGATTTTGTATATTCTCTAATTGGTGAATGTCATTAGTTTAGTATTGTTAGTTTTGCTGTTAATATTTATTATTTATGATTATTTTCATGAATTTCATCTATTTATGAATTTAAATATATATTATCTAAAAGCAGTCACTAAATTGTTATATTTGGCCACATTTCCTTGAATTTCTGGCAAATTTTTGCCTTTAGTATTGTAAAGTTATACCATTAGCTACATTCAACTTTCAGACTATTATACTCACTTGTGAATTAAAACTTTAATCATTATATAGTGATACTTTATATCTTTAGTCATCATAGTTTTATTTTGTGGTTTATACTCTGATACTGACTACAACAGTATCTTTTACTTAGGGTTTGCTTGATATATATCTTTCTAATCTTTGAAATTAAATTTCCACACCTTAACTTGCTAGTTTTGTCTCTTGAAAATAATATATCCATAGGTTAATATTTATATCAATTTGAATGTCATGATTTTTAAAAGAGTTTATTTCATTTTAATATACTCTGATTACTGATATATCTCATGTATATCTATATTTTACCAGCCATTCCCAATCTTTTTTTACCTTGGAGAAAACTTTGAAAAAGTTTCCAAATCTCAGGGAACTCCTACTTAAAAATTATTATATCTACACTCTATAGTATATTAAACATGATTAATAAATTATGGATATAATAATCCAATAATAGTTATCAATTCTTTTTTAATAGAGTGATATTTCCTGTGGATTTGCTTTTATATTCATACTTCTCTTGTATAGGTTTTCCACCCTACTACTCAAGTAAGATAATAATGTAGACACCTGACACTACAGTTTTTCTTCCTTTAAAAAAAAAAATTAACTCCCTATTTATTTTTTTAGCCCAATCCAGGCTGACCTAAGAGATTTGTCATAAATTTCTACTATTTAGAAATCTATTAAGGTTATGCACTGTAATATATACAAAACAGTTTTCCTTTTTAACTTTTCCTTCTTAATACTCAAAATAAATAGCAAATATTGAGCTTAGTGTATCTTTCTTGACATTAATATCTCTTTTTCTTTTTAAATATTGTATAACTCATAAAGCAAATATTTATTTCCTTTTTTCCCAAATTTTTATTTAAATTTTAGCTAGTTAACAGTGCAATATAGGTTTCAGGAGTAGAATTTAGTGACTCATCACTTACATATAACACCTACTGCTCATCACACCAAGTGCCTTCTTCAATACCCATCACCCATTTAGCCCATTCCCCCCATCCACCTCCCCTCCATCAACCCTCAGTTTGTTCTCTGTCATTAAGAGTCTCTTATGGTTTTCATAAAACAAATATTTAAATAATCATTCTAATTTGATATTATTTGATAGCATTACAACATGAAATGAGTTGAAATGGTTGAATGATAAAACTACTGAAACCATAAATCAAAGCCAGTTGATTAAAATTGCAACCTAAGATATAACACAAGAGTTTGAAAAGCAATATTCTAAGTGACATGATCAGACTCAATGTATGAGTTATAAAATTATTATGCACATATGTTCCATGATTTTTCACATAATTATAATATACACATAAAAGTTATGTTGAAATCAGATATAAAGAATGAAATTTATGAAGTATGAAATGTGAGCCTTTTTTTTTTGCTGCACATTTACTCAATGCCGGGTCAAACTTACAATAAACACACATGATTTTCATTTTTTTAAGTTTATTTTAAGAGAGAGAAAGAGAACACAGGAGGGTCAGAGAGAGGGGGAAAGAGAGAATCCCAAACAATCTCTGGGCCCACCAGCACAGAGCCTGGCGTGAGGCTCAAACCCACAAACAATGAAATCATGACCTGAGCCGAAACCAAGAGCCAGACACTTAAATAAAAAGTATATTCTGTAAAAAAGTATATCCAGGCCCCCTTCACATGATTTTCATTTTTAATTGAAGTGGAACAAATTCTGTTCTTAAGCTGAAGGACTGTTAAACAAGCAGAAGTCTGCATATAGAAATAAGAAGTTAAAAACTGCATCAAAATGATGAGTGCTTTCTTCTGGTTGGAGGGTATTCTTTTACAGAAATACATAACATGCCCAGAGGCAGATTAATAACTCAAATTTTGAAAATATGATCAGACTGCAGTTCACAAAATATGTCTTGTTCTTTTAAAGTCGAGTTCTCAGGCTGTACAGAAGTGACAGGGAAAAGGTCTATCATTATGTTATATATTTGAGTTGAGAGGGAAGAAAAATGCTGTTCAATGTTCTGAAGTTCTCCAGATGTTTTTGAATAAGCTTTGGGCCTTGCTCATATAATTCCTCACTGCAAACCCAAGCAGCAGTGGAAATATTTCAAGATTTCCTTTGGTAAAATGATTTTTAAATAAAAATGATTTCTCTAATTTCAAATACAAAAAGAAAAAAAAACTTGTCATCTGAAGTAAAAAATATATACTCAGGACTTAAAATGGATCACATGATGAAACACTGTCTGCCAATTAGATTGTTTTCTGCAGCCTTTTTTCATCTTCAAAGCACTCAGCCAAGTCTGGCCTACAATTTTCTTGAAAGTGCTCCTATAATTTCCCTTTCATATCATACATCCTGTTGGGAACTCTTTCTCCATTATACCACTGGATTTCTTTGTGTAGCAGAAGTGTGTGTTTAAGCCTGTTGCCTATAGGATTTTACACAGTTTTTTAAACAGATTCTTGGGTTAGTCTCTTGGTTTCATAAAATTGACCATTATATGTGGCATCATTCTAAACTTATCATTTCCTTTCCATGAGTTGTTTTTTGTTTTTTTTGTTTTTTTTCATTTTGGGGTTTTTTTTAAACCGAAACTTTCTGTGAACAAAGCATTGTATTATGATGATGCTGGGACTCTGGTTTTATAAGACAAGTGAAATCAAGCAGCCAACAGTGGATGGGGAACCTTGGTGAATGTTCCAATTTCTGTTAAAGGTATGAAGTTGGAACTTTAAATAAAAGTAGTTCTTTATTTGTGTCAGGCTACTGTTTGCACAGGAAAAGGTACTATGAATTTCATCATCATTTAAACATGTTACGAATACCACAGAATGGCATTTATTGGTGAAATCCCTAGACTCACCAACTTGGAATGTGATGCGTTTGTTTTCAGCTTATTAGACAAAACCTTTCCAGTATTCTGGGACATATGATCAACACACTGACGATCATACTCCCTGAGAGTGACACCTTTTCAAATTTTCATTCAGCATCTTGTCTTAGCAATTTCCTCACTACAATTTTACAAGCTGGCATTATTAGGTTTTTCCAACTGTGTGACTTATCCTTTTCTGGACAATATTCTCTGGTATTACATAACTTGGTTCATTTTTACAGGATATACTTTTTATGAAAAACTTTATTTTTAGATTCTAAAACCATATAAAATAATCAGTTCCAGCATTTGTCAAATGACTGTGATTTATAAATGAGTGTCTTTAATTGTTTTCTGGAAATATTGTTGCCTTTTGAATTGCCACAGATTTCACAAAGAAACATGCCAATTTGGATATCAGTCCATGTAACCCACTGATATAAAGCTTTCATTATAAGGACATTTTGTGATTCTTTTTCCACACTGGTGCATGATTTAGAAGTTTGCCATTCTTCATGGCCAGCCTTATCAGCAGTGTCCATGGGTCCAGCCTTGAATCCTCTTTATTTCATATCTTATCTTCACAGATCATCACACTGAATCATCAGACACAAGTATAAAACACAAGAGCCGTTAAAATGCAAAATAAAAAAGCATGATATAGAACTACCTGAGAATGTTAAGGGAGCAAAAAGCATAATAAAACCTACTTCTAACCTATAATCCAAGTTTTCTTAACATTCTTCAGGAGAGAATTTGAATTTGTTTCTACCAAATGTTGAGGTTTTTAAATTTTTTTTTTATGTTTTATTTATTTTTGAGACAGAGAGACAGAGCATGAATGAGGGAAGGGCAGAGAGAGAGAGACATACAGAATCCGAAGCAGACTCCAGGCCCTGAGCTGTCAGCAAAGAGCCCGATGTGGGGTTTGAACCCACAAACTGTGAGATCATTACCTGAGCTGAAGTTGGACGCTTAACCAACTGAGCCACCCAGGCAACCCCAAATGCTGAGTTTTTTAGCTACCTAAGGCCACTTTGAATTCTCCTCCTATAATTTGTTTTCTTGACACATAGATGGTATTCTAGTTAATCCTGTTACATGTGACATATTATATTTTCTAAAGATGGCCACAAGTTCATAATGCAACTTCTTGTGCTAACTAGCTGATGAATTTATTTCATTTTGTTCCCTGTGCCCCAATCCAAAAATGAGAAAGGCAAATTTTCTTGTGTCACTTCTGAAAAGCAGTGTTTTCTATTTCACCATTGTTCTTTAAGAACTGATCTTTATGAAGATGTCTTCTTTTTAAAGATGCATTTATATTTTTGAGACAGAGAGAGAGAGAGAGAGAGCAGTGGAGGGGCAGAGAGAGAGAGGGAGAAGGAATCTTAACCAGGCTCTACACTCAGTGCAGAGCCCAATGCAGGGCTCCATTCTGTGAACTGTGAGATCATGACCAGAGCTCAAATTAAGAGTCAGAGGCTTAACCCGCTGAGCCACGCAGGTGCCCTGAAGATGCTTTTTGTTTGTTTGTTTTTTGGTTTTTTTCTTTCTTGTCAATTGGTCATAATCTCTATTCTACGTAGTCTTCAAAGAGGAAGAAGTGGATCATCTTCCCACAAAAACAGAGCTAAAACAAGGTCTTGTCTCCATTTTAGAGGTATCAAAGTATTTTTGATATCTATGGATTTCTTCCTCTCTCATTATTTCAGTGATACACTAAAAGCTTGGTTTTTTGTGCTTTATGTTCAGCATTTCTGTTATTTCCGTTCATAGGAATCTCCTTCTTGCATCTACAGATGTAAAGTCGCAATGCTCTTTCTACAAAGCAAACAAATGAAACAAACTAAAATTAGTCCTGTTTCCGTGATTGAAACTGTTCTGTTGACCACATTGCTCTGAAATTACAAATTCCTTTCCTTACATGGCAAAATCTGCTATGATCTGGGCCCTGCTCATCTCTCTTGTCTAATTATTTTCTCCTCCCCCTCCACTACTGCTCATTCTGTTCCTGCTTTCCAGGCCTTCAACGTGTGGCTCCCACTGCTTATTTCTCTTTTCCTCAGTTCTTAATTTACTTACTCCTAAATATCCTCCAAGTGTTTGCGAGGCATAATTTTGATCTAGTAGCCCCCTTTCATCCTTCTTCACCCCCGTTCTGCCCACTTGCCCTTCTATAAATGTCCTCCCTTAGAGAATACAGCCAAACTGCATCATATTAACCTTGTTAGTTAAATGATTCCCCAAGAGGGAGGCCCCTTGAGGGTGAAGTCATTGCATATGTATTCAGTATATGCCCCTAGATCCCAGTACAAGGCCAAAAATATAGGAGGAATTGAGGGTGTGTGGAATAAATGAATGAAACTACGTTATTAGTTCATTACTCATTATGGTTCAAAGAATACGTGTGTGTCCCTGTGTGTATGTGATACGTTTAATGCTAAAATTACTGCTCACATAAAATGATTTAAAAGACATATCCCTGTCATCATTATCAAAATTTATTCTTTAATTATTTCTTTCTGGCATGTCATTTAAACCCTTCATTCTGTTTGTTAATAGAAACCTATAAGTAAACTTATTTGCAACTTACTCTGTATCAGATTTTTACAGTAGTTCTACTGTTATCATAAATTTGACCAGTATATCTAACTATCTATGTATCTTAGTCCATGCTATATGTCTGTTGCTCTCAATTTCTGGGCCAACAATTGTAGCATGCCAGTGTTCCCATTATACAACCATAACTGTTATATTGAACACACATAACTCATTAGAATACAAGCAAAAAAAGAAACAACTTTTTTTCCCATTACAGCCTGGAAATTCACTATGTCACTTCTTTTCTCTATTCTCTGGGAGAAATCTTATACGGTCTTCTAACATTTTCTGCTTACTCTGGAACGATAAGTCTTATAGGCACTTTCTTTCCAGGGAAATTCACATTTTAGTAATGAAATTGCCTTTTGCAGCTGAACTTTCTTTCTTCCTTCCCCCAGCGTGGACCTCCTTCAAGTTAGAAACTCAGTGTGAATAAAGGATACTGTCAGTTTCCTCCCCTTACCCTAATCTTGTGCTAATATTGTCACTGCTGCTTCTGTATTCCCTCCTCCTCAGTCCTGACGCCCACCCCACAAGGTTGTTCTGAGTTCCATGAGAGTCGAGACACAGAACAAGGGAAAAGACAAAAGATAAAACAGAGATATATTAAATATACTTTGAACATCAAGAACATTGAAGCTCTATGTCTACTAGGAAATGTGGTGGTGTAGAGAGTAAGAAAGGTGTAGGGATATGGGAAAAGGATTTTCTTGTGGAAAATTGTATTTCTACCCCTCATACTTTTTGCCTAGTTTTAGCAGGAAAGGGTTTTCCTTAAAAATCACTACAACCTCTCTCCTTCTCTTGTCTCTGCTTCTCTCTGACTACTGGCTTCATTATTGGAAAAAGTGTTCCACTCAGCAGTTCCCATATCTCACAACAAAAATATTTACCATCAAAGATAGGCTCAGACATGCTCTACTTGGTCTCAAGTCCAAAATTCATAGTCTAGCCGCATATTTATTGCACTGGGTATAAATCCCAAGAGCAATAAGCTGTGAAGAGGGAAATATATTTTAAAAACATAGTTTCTATTTGAACCACATATTTATAGAAAAGTGTTACTGCACAAGAGAATTGGATGAGTGTGTTAGGAGTTTTAAACAGACAAGTTAATATCTAACCACTAAATGATGGTGGAAGGAAAAAGAAAAAGATGTCTCTTGGAAAACACTACATTTTTGGGTGGGAAGTTTGTTCATTACTTTAGATGAAACTTATGGAAAAAAATATAGACTATCCAATTGCTTTTAGAGGACCAAATCTTTATAAAGCATGGTTATATTGAAATAAGTAACAGATTTTAGTCCTTGGAAACCAATATTTTGATGTTAAAATGTACTGAGATGATTTTGATGAAAATGTTTAGAATCCCCTACATTAATTTCTAAATAATAAGACTTGTACTTACACTGTTTAGAGTTTGGGCAGTGTCCAGCATTAGTAGACTTAGTGTCTCAATATTTCATTAAGAGTGTGTTTTCCCCTCTCCCTGCTCCAAGCTTGACATTGACTTTGTATCAAGATGGTGGCAATTCAGATACCAACATTCAAGCTACTCCATAAATGCACCAATGATCCGGAGGAAGCTAATGAGTTATGTTTTATTATGGTTCTCATGTAGATATGAGAAGTAATTTTCAATAAAACTTCCTTTCTCTAGCATGTCTTTGGCCAGAATTTGTTTATATGCTTATTTCTGATAATGCAGTAACAAAGGGAATATTATTACCATGTGGTTCAAACACTTATCATCTGAAGTTAAAGGATCCTGATGAATCAAATTCAATATATAATATTAAAATAAGATCTTTGGACTTGAGACCATGAACCTTATTGTTTGAATTGTTCTTTGAAAGAGAAAAAAAATAATTAATTGATTAAAAACATACTAGAATACAAAAAGTTAAATGCCCTTATCAACATTATTCTTATTGACTTCATTATGGGATTTTACTTCTGTTTTGAATCAAGAAATAAGAGAGTTGCCATTAGAGCTGATATAACAATAATAACTTCCCATATCCCCAAGTTTTACAATTTAAACATTGTGGCATTTAGCCACCCTTTATGATCTTTCTTGTTACAGTTACAGTAAATATTCTAATAAAACTATCACAAATAAATTAGGCATATATACCTTTACGTATAAAATTATGAGAAGCCAAAGGATATTCTGAAATTAAAATGTAAATCATCCAAAATTGTTATAGAATACTTAATCTATGAAGCATTTACAAATAACTGAATCATAAGATGTTTACCTTTCACCATTAAAAATAAGGAAATGTATGCCTAAATAAACTGAATTAAAAATACCACAAATCTCATAGATAGGCCATCTAACCTGTTTACCTGCCCTTAGGACATCTGTGAGAAGGAAAGAAGTTGGTAATAGCAGATTCTCCCTTGGGCATCTTAAAAGAAACCCTGATAACCACCATAAAGCTAAATGATTAACAAACAAGAGTTTTTCCTATATTTGAGCTATATAAAGAAATGGTGGAAACAGTGACTATTATTTTGGCAATTTGCTTCCGTTAATTCACAATCCAACTGAATAAACATTTTAGCTATTTTAGGTCTGCTGCCCTACATCAATCTCTAGTTGATAAAAGATAAATTCAAACAAAACTTAAACTCAAACACTCCCCAAGAATTAACGTGAGAAATATACTTATATATTAATAGTTAATAAGGAAAAACATGTCATCTTTGCTTCCCTTCCCTTATGATCAATAATTTTGTATCTTAAATTCTACATGAGTGAAATCATATATTTGTCTTCTCTGATTTATTTATTTCACTTAGCATAATAAAATCTAGTTCCATCCACATTGTGGCAAATGGCAAGATTTCATTCTTTTGATTGCCGAATAATACTACATTCTATGTATATTCCATACCTTCTTTATCCATTCATTCATCGATGGACATTTGGGCTCTTTCCATAATTGGGTATTGGCAATAGTGCTGCTATACACATTGTGGTGCATGTGCCCCGTAGGATCAGGCTTCCTGTGTATTTTAGATAAATACCTAGTAGTGCAATTGCTGTGTTGTAGGGTAGTTCTATTTTTAATTTTTTTGAGGAACCTCCATATGGTTTTCTAGAGTGACTGCACCAATTTGCATTCCACCCAGTAGTGCAAAACGGATCCTCTTCCTCCACATCCTCACCAACATCTGTTGATGCCTGAGTTGTTAATTTTTGCCATTCTGACAGGTGTGAGGTGATATCTCATTGTGGTCTTGATTTGTATTTCGCTGATGATGAGTGATGTTGAACATTTTGTCATGTGTCGTTTGGCCATCTAGACGTCTTCTTTGGAAAAGTGTCTATTCATGTCTTTTTCCCATTTCTTCACTGGATTATTTGTTTTTGGGTGTTGAGTTTGATAAGTTCCTTATAGATTTTGGATACCAACCCTTTATCTAATATGTCATTTGCAAATATCTTCTCCCATTCTGTTGGTTGCTGTTTAGCTTTGCTGATTGTTTCCTTTGCTGGGCAGAAGGTTTTACCTTGATGGGGTCCCAATAGTTCATTTTTTTCTTTTGATTCCCTTGCCTCTGGAGTCTTGTCAAGTAAGAAGTTGTTGCAGATGAGGTCAAAGAGGTTGCTGCCTGTTTTTTCTTCTAGGATTTTGATGGCTTCCTGTTCATTCTTCTGTATGTCGCGGTCTAGTTTTCCCAACACCATTTGCTAAATGGTTTGGGAATTTGCTAAATGTTAGTTAGCTATTCTTTCTTGCTCTGTCAAAGATTAGTTGGACATATGTTTCTGGGTTCATTTCTGGGTTTTCTATTCTATTCCATTGATCTATGTGACTGTTTTTGTGGCATTACCATACTGTCTTGGTAATTATAGCTTTGTAATAAAACTTGAGGTCTGGAATTGTGATGCTTCCAACTTTAAAACAGAGAGGGAGACAAACCATAAGAGACTTTTAAATACAGAGAACAAACTGAGGGTTGTTGGTGGGGTGTTGGGTGGGGGGAAGAGCTAAAAGGGTGAGTGGCATTAAGGAGGACACTTTCTAGGATGAGCACTGGGTGTTATATGTAAGTGATGAATCACTAAATTCTATTCCTGGAATTATTATTACACTATATGTTAACTAACTTGGATTTAAATTTTAAAAAATAATTTACTGATTCATTCAACCATTCATTGAGTGCCCATCCAAGCACTATGCTAGATACTACAGTGAGAAAAGAAATGGAAACCACAATTTGTAAAAACAAACAAAAACCAAAAACACCTGTATTTTGATTTTCAAAATAGATTAAGTGCACCAAATCATAATATGCAATATAAACTATCTAAACTTATATTATTTGAATGCTAATTCATTCAGACTCTTAGATTCCAAGATAAGACCATAGAAACAGTAACTTCACATGGATTTATGTGTTCCAAACACCACGGACAGTTCTAGCAACCTGCCAGATTTACAAATTCTGTCCATCCTGACCTAAGTCCAGTCCTTCAAACTCTATAAGCGTCCTTCCCTAACTTCCCTCTTTAGAGACCCTACGTAGACTCTGTCAAGGTCATGGTTTTCCTTGTTCACAGTTTCAATAAACTCAGGTTGTATAAACAAAAATAAAAAAAATAAGGAAAAACATGTCAAAAGCATGTGGCTTGGATAGAGCCTTGTAATAAACTCTGCTTTATACTACTTTATATTACCTAATGGAAATAAACAGTATAGGTCCATATGTATAAAAATAGGCAGAAAATGGTCAGAGGTCTTCATTTGAAACCCAGGAAGGTGAAAATTTATATTTTGCTTAGATAATTTCACAAAACCTATTCTTCCATCAATCTATATTCTTAATAACTTTGGCTTTAAAACATCTAGTGTAGCTAAGCCATATTTTAAGAGTAGATTATACCTGTTCCATGTACCTCAAAAATTAGAATTAGAATATGTTCATTTTTATCAAATAACAGAGATATGTTTGTAATCTTTTGGAGTAAATATTTCCTGAACATGAAATTTGTCCTGAAGTTTACAATCACTAGAGGAAAATAAAACAAGATTTGAACAAGCTATTTAAGATTTCCCCGGAAATATTTGAAAGTCAGATGTTAAATCAATCTTAAAATGAGTTAGGACATACAAGATTAGGTCGACCAAAAACAAAACACTCTCCAAACAGCGTTAGGTGGAGTTGTTATTTTTGCAAAGTGGTAGAGACCTGAAAAAGTGAAATCAGACACCATTGATTTTTACTATTCATAGCATTTATGTTCTATAAGATGTGAACAATAAATTGGTGAAGGCTGAAACACTACTCAGGTGAAAACATAGGGTTAGGTTTCTATGCACCTCTGGTCATAACATTTTCATGAGCCGATCAATACACAATCTCGTGTTGAGTGTTTCTGTTTAAAGACACCTTAGTTAGTATACGTTGTTGATTCATTAACATTGGTCTCACAGTCGACAACACTAAAATGTATACCTGAAAAGAGCTTTTTCTCCATAAGTCACATTTTTTTTTCTTCCCTTTTCAGGCTTAGGAACAGAATACCTCTTTAGCACTAGGCTTGGGGGCATTTGAGCAGTGACATCACCAACAAAAAGTACAAAAATGCAAAAAAAAAATACATCACTCAGAGACTGAAAGTCCTCTTGTTTACAGTATGAGAGCTGACAAGAAGGCAGAGCATCACCATGTCTGACCTCAGCTGGGAATGAGTATGTCGGACCACTCCAACCTTTATCATTCTGTATATGTCTGTTATTGTTCACAGAATTGATTTGGGGGTAGTAAAATAAAGAAATTTTAGCAAGTGGGCAAATTGACAAAGTTGGAATTCACAGGTAATGAGGCTATATTACACCTGAAAGGGAGGCCAAAAAATGGTCATAATTTTGAACCTCCAAAAACAACCTTGATTTCAAACTAATAACTACTGCCAAAAATTGGCATGTAAAGTATTTATTCAACAGCAACAATCTAGTAAAATAAATAACTCTATTTATTCTCCAATTGTATAACATAAAACCCCTATGTTATGCTTAGTCCTGGTGACTTAGACTTTCCAGTAGTTCTCAATCATTCGCGTGCACCAAATTTGCCCAGAGATCTTACAGGATTCAGATAATGGCACTCCACTTCTAAGTTGAAGTGGCACCTGAGAATTTGCAGTTGCCATTTACAGTGATATTCTACAACCACAGAACTGATGAACTAGATTAAGTATAAATTAGGAAACCTTTTTCTAACTTGATTAAATCTACAGGACTGAAGGTCAAAAGAGACACTGCATGGGCCTCTTTGGCCGCTTCCCCCTAGCTTCACTGCTCTTTTGGGATTGTGTTGCTATCATTTCAAATATAAGAACATTAAATAAAATAAAGGAAAGCTCTGCCAGAGAAAGAACAATTTTATCTAAATTTTGGAGCAGACTCAACCGTTCCTAGGTTGCCCCAATACACAGTATTTGTGTCACTTTTGCTATACCAGACTCATGGTGATGCTAAGAAACATTCCAAAAAGGAAAAAGAAATGACATTTACCAGGTAGCTAAATAGTGGGAATTCAAAGCTGAAGAGAAAACAAAATTAGTATGTCCCATGGACTCAAGAGGTTTAATTCCATCTTGAACACATTGGTATTTCTACTCCTAAATATTCTAACACCATGGACTTAAAAAAAAAAAAATCCTCAACTTTGAGGGGTTGGGGTCCACGGAGCAATTCTCAAAATCAAGTCAACAAGAAAGCATATACTTAATTAGATTTATTAATTTTAATATCTGAGTTTAGTTTGGAAAAATCAACAAGTAATTTTAAAATGTTCCTACAGGAAGCCACAAGTGAAGATAATGTCAATACTGGAATTCTAACAGTTAAGAAAACAGCACATACACCACCTCTACTTGTGGTGTGATTCATTGTCACCTATATAATTAGGTAAAAATGAATGATTTTATAATAAGATTCTATCTACATATGAAAGTCAAATTTAAAAACTACCAACAAAATCATTTGATAATATGGCCATAAATCCAATAACTAACAAAAAGCATTGCCCTATAGGTATTTTGTTCTTTGAGATATGTGAACTATCAAAATTAGCAGAATGTTTCATTTTATTTTATTGTAATCTATTTTATTTTACTTTGGTTTCAAGTTTTTATTTAAATTCTAGTTGGTTAACATATAGTGTAATATTGGCTTCAGGAGTAGAATTTAGTGATTTGTCACTTATTTATGAATATTTTTAAATTACGCCTTAGGAAAAAATATCTCTACAACTTTTTAAAACTGATATTTAAAATCCAATGGTCAAAAACAAAACAAAACAAATCAACAAACAAAACTTGGCTAAAAATTCTGGGCAAAGAACTCTAATAGACATTTCTCTGAACACGGTAAACAAATAGCCAATGAGCACATGAAAAGATGACCAACATTTAATCATTAGGGACAAGAAGATAAAAACCATAATGAGATACTAGATACTACCTCACAAAGATTAAGATAGCCATTAAGAAAAAAAAAACGGGAAACAAACAGAAACCAACAAGTTTTGGCAAAGACACGGAAATGAAATTCTTGTGCACTATTGGTGGAAATGCAAAATGTTGCAGTCACTATGGAAAACAGTATGGTGGTTCTTCAAATTATTTTTAAAATATAATCATTATAGTCCAGTCCTACATTTATACCCAAAATAATTGAAAGCAGGATGCCAAAGAAATATTTTTAAACCCATATTTATAGCAGCATTATTCACAATAGCCAAAAAGTGGAAGTAACTCAAATGTCCATTGATGGTTGAATGGATACATAAAAATGGTATATCCATGCAATGGAGTATTATTCAACCTTTAAAAAGGAAGAGAATTCTGACATATGCTACAACAGCCAATCAATCACAAAAGGGCAAAAACTGTATTATTCACTCAAATGAGGTAGTTGGAGCAGCCAAATTCATTGAGCCAGAAAACAGAATGATGGCTGACAGTGGCTGGGGCGGGGGGATGAGAAATGAGAATTATAACCTAATGAGTATATAATTTCAGTATTGCAAGATGAAAAAAAAAGATCTGGAGATTGGTTGCACAACAATGTTAATATACCTAATACCACTGAACTGTAGATTTAAAATTGTTAAGATGGTAATATTATGTTACATGTATTTTACCACAATTACATTTTTTAAAAATCTAAATGGTAATGCAGTATTTGCAAAATGTCACTAAATATAATGGTGTGTTTAAAGCTCTTTGTGGATATTTTTCTATAATAGTGATAGATAGAAAGACATATACCCCTGGGGAAACACTCTTCTGATAAAAATGTCTGATATAATATACAGTTAATAATTTGGTCACATGGAAATGAACGCCCATGTCAGCAAACACTATTAAAAGTTACATAGAGGTGTATCTGAGTGGCTCAGTGGGTTAAGCGTCTGACTCTCGGTTTTGGCTCAGGTCATGATCTCAGGGTTCGTGGGTTCAAGCCCCGCATCAGGCTCTCCACTGGCAGCGCAGAAGATGCTTGAAATCTTCTTTCTCCCTCTCTCTTTGCCCCTCCTCACACTGCCTCTGTCTCTCTCAAAATAAATAAATAACCTTAATTTTTTTTTAATTTACATAGAAAGAAATGCTAAAGATTGAAAAAAAAACCATATACAATATGATTAAAGTGTAGATTTCCTAATATTTCCAGTCTAGGATATTTACTAGCTTCTCCCTCAATTAGGAAATATTTCAGAAAATCCTTTGTTAATCAATGAAATAAAGATATATTGGGGCACCTGGGTGACTCTCTTGGTTGAACAAACAACTCTGGATTTCAGCTCAGGTCATGATCCCAGGATCATGAGACAGAACCCTGTGTCAGACTCCACACTGATGACGGAGCCTGATTAGGATTCTCTGCCTCCCTCCCTCTGCTTCCAGCCCCTTTTTTAAAAAAAGTATAGGGGCGCCTGGGTGGCACAGTCGGTTAAGCGTCCGACTTCCGCCAGGTCACGATCTCGCGGTCCGTGAGTTCGAGCCCCACGTCAGGCTCTGGGCTGATGGCTCAGAGCCTGGAGCCTGTTAACGATTCTGTGTCTCCCTCTCTCTCTGCCCCTCCCCCGTTCATGCTCTGTCTCTCTCTGTCCCAAAAATAAATAAACGTTGAAAAAAAAAGTATATTAAATAAAATATATTCTTGGTTTATTTTCAATGTACTATCTATATATTAGAGTAAAAAATGGGCATGTATAACCCCTGATGAAATGTATATTGAGCTTTATTATTTTGTACTTGAGATAAGTTTAGCAAAATAGTTCCACATGTGAAAATATTTTTCATAGTATGTTTTATGAGGCAGCAATTGCAAGACTGCAAAAACTCAAAGCCATAAGTGCATGAATTGTTACATGATTTTATCAGTGTGGTAAATTTTCTAAAAATATATCCTCGACATACACTAGAGAATCATTATAATACTTTCTGATAAAATGGACATACACCAAGGAAACCTTTAAAAGGGGTTCTCTATTTTCCAAAAGTGAAAGTGCTTTAAAAAGTTGCCACAATTAAAGATACTGTAAGTTTTGTGTGTGTGTGTATTTCAAATATGCTAAAAATATTAAAATTGACAAATGACCAAATGTTTTTGGTAAGTTACATCAGTAATCATTTGGTCAACAATGTCACTGCTCTAGAGTCCAGAGTATACTTCCAACAACAAATTATAGGACTCAAGGAACAAACATGTTTTTTTTAATTTTTTGTTTATGTTTAAGAGAGAGACAGAGTGTGAGTTGGGCAGAGGCAGAGAGAGAGAGGGAGACACAGAATCTGAGGCAGGCTCCAGGCTCTGAGCTGTCAGCACAGAGCCCGACAACTTGGGACTCGAACTCACTAACTGCAAGATCATGACCTGAGCCAAAGCTGGAAGCCCAACTGACTGAGCTACCTAGCTACCCCCAGACTAGCATATGCTTGAAGGGAAATGGGGATCTCAAGCTGTGGTTCTGATTGACTGATTATGGTGATTATGCTTCAGCTATTTTCCCCTCAGATCAGGCTGACATCCTTCATAGGAGCCTTTACTAGAATAACTTAAGAACATAGAACCTGAACCAGAGGGCATGTAGTTAGGTACCATCTCTGACATTTACTGTTTGGTGTATCTCAGGCCAATTAGTTTACATATGTGTATCTTAATGTCACCACCTGCAAACTGTGGGTAATAAATATTACTACTTAGTAATTAGAAGAGCGCCTACTGTACAAACAACATTCAATAGCTAGGTATAACATCATCCAAGATGTCACAAATTAGTATATTTTTTATTTTCAAATATTAAACTTTAGGTAAATACCACTCTTGATCCCCGACATAATGAAGTGGATTATTTCTCACAAAAAGAGAGAAAAAAATCCACCCAAGCCTTAGATTTTTGCCCCAATTTATCCTCTGAATTAGAGAATTTGATTTTTGATAGCACTGTCATAGAAATCATTTATTGTGTAACAGGGGATTCATGGAACAGTTCAGTTTCTAGAGCTACTAGAGATCTGAAATTGCAAGTCACTGTGGCTAAAATAGAATACCTGGAAAACCCTTGGCCTATTTTATTATCAGAGTCCTCTACATGTATCAATTATAATTGAATTCAGATAATCCCATAGTAGTCTGAAGAAAATAAAACATTTGCTATCGCTAGAGCCCATTAGATAAAGATGATTTTGTCTATGGCAGGGTTTTGCTTCCAACCTTAACCCATCATACAAGAATGCTGCCATTCTAATGGAAGTTAAACCTTGCCCTGATCTCCAACTTCAAGTGTTGTTTTGGTTATATATTCACTCACAGATATGTATGTAACACTATTTGGCATGAAAAGATACTATAAAATAAAGAGAAGAGAATGTTATACAGAAGACTCTGAAGAAGGTAAATAGTCCTTAGGCTGTTTTGTATAAGAATCTTTATGGAATTAATAGATATCATAAATAAAAGGTAAGTACACACAGACAATGAAATAGTAGAAGAGATGCATAAAGAGAGATCAAAATTAAGTGAAAAGTTAACTGGGTAAGTTTAATGAAGAATATAGAACATGGAAATACTGCAAGGAATTTAAAATGCAATATCCTATTTAAAATGCATGAGGGAGGGGCACCTGGGTGGCTCAGTCGGTTGAGTGTCCGTCTTCAGCTAGGTCATGATCTCACAGTTCGTGGGTTTGAGCCTGGTGTCGGGCTCTGTGCTGACAGCTCTGAGCCTGGAGCCTACTTCAGATTCTGTGTCTCCCTCTCTCTGCTCCTCACCTGCTCACACGCTGTCTCTCTCTCTCTCTCTCTCAAAAATAAATAAAGATTAAAACAAAAATTTTTTTAAATGCACGAGGGAAGCAACATACAACAGATGTTGCCAAAAATCTTACCAGTGATAAGCCAGGGAAAATAGAAAAATATTCAAATAATGAAAATATTAAAAGATAATTATGGAGGGCAAAGAATGGAGACCTATGCTCAACATTTCAGGTGTCTCTGAGGAATAAATAAAAATATTTTAAAGAAGAGCATCTTAAAATCTCTAATCAGTAGGCAATTATGAACATTTGTTTCAAGTTGCTTTGTATTAATCCCCAGTTTAATTGCATTGTGGAAAAGATATGAATTATGCATTTCAACATTATTGAATCATACAGGTTTAGTTTAAGGTCTCATATATGAGCAATTTATGGAAACATTATGAGGAATGAAAAGAGGGCTAATAATAGTGGCCAACCTTTATGCAAGACTTACCATGTGTCCGATGTTGTTCTAAGTGCTTTACACATATTGATATATTTAATTTCAAAACAACCCTAATCCTCAAAATAACCTACATTTCAGATGAGGAAACTAAATAAAAAAGATAACGAACTTGAATAAGGTCTACTCAGCTAATAAGAGGAGAAAGTTTGCTTGCATCTGGCCTCTTGTCAACAATATGTATCTTCCTGATCAGAATACCCACAAGAAACTATCTCGGGGCATGGATTTTTTTTTGTTCTATCCCCCCAATATGAAGAATGTCTGATACTGTTCATAGAGTGTGTAGAGAAAGGGGACCCTCTTACACTGTGGGTGGGGATGCAAAATGGTGCAGCCACTCTGGATAACAGTATGGAGTTTCCTCAAAAAGTTAAAAATAGAACTGCCTGATGACCCAGCAACTGCACTATTAGATATTTACCCAAAGGATACAAAAATACTGATTCAAAGGGGCACATGCACTCCAATGTTTACAGCAGCATTATCAACAGAAGCCTAATTGTGGAAAGAGCCCAAATGTCCATCACCTGATGAATGGATAAAGATGTGGTACGTGTGTGTGTGTGTGTGTGTGTGTGTGTGTTCCATTATATATATAAATATTCAAATATAGATATAGATAGATAGATAGATAAATAGATAGATAATGGAATATTAGCCATAAAAAAGAATGATATCTTGCCATTTGCAAGGACTCAGATGGAACCAGAGTATATCACGCTGAGCAAAATAAGTCAGTCAGAGAAAAATACACTTATTTCACTTATTTGGAATTTAAGAAATGAAACAGATGTACACAGGAAGGGAAAAGAGAGAGGCAAACCATAAAAAAGATTCTTAATTACGGAGAACAAACTCAGGATTGCTGGGGGGTGAGGTGGGTGAGGGGAAAGGTTGACTGGGTGATGGGTATCAAGAAGGGCATCTATTGTAATGAGCACTGGGTGTTATATGTAAGTGATGAATCACTAAATTTTACTCCTGAAAGTAATATCGCACTATATTACCTCACGAGAATTTAAATACAAAATTGAAACACAGAAAAAAAGAGTGTCTAATACATAATAAACAATACATTTTTAAAATACATATTTTACATCAGCCTCATTATTCATATTTTAATCAATTTTATTTGTCTAATTAGTTAGGAATGTTAAAACATTTAAAGACTACCCCTGGGGAGCACCTGGGTGGCTTAGTCGGTTAAGTGGCGAACTTTGGCTCAGGTCATGCTCTCACGGCTCATGAGTTCAAGTCCCTCCTAGGGCCTTGTGCTGACAGGTCGGAACCTAGAGCCTGCTTCAGATTCTCTCTCTTTCTCTCTCTCTCTCTCTCTCTCTCTCTCTCTCTCTGCCCCTCCTCAGCTCATACTCTGTCTCTGTCTCTCTCAAAAATAAATATTAAAAAATTATTGAAAAAATTAAAATCTGTACCCCTGACATATTCCCTCTACCTCTGAAAAGATTTTATTTTGTATATTTGGTGGTTTAATAAAAGACATGAAAAATCATGACTATAAATGTTCCACAAATTATTCATCAAAGAAATTACTGTCCCAAAATTTAATTTTAGAGATATAAATTGCCATCTTTGCTTTTATCCTAACACCATCTTAATTATAATTTATCTTAGTCCATGCTTTCATTGTTAACCTTTTCTCAATTTTTGCATGTTTTCTAAAAAAATATATTGGGGCGCCTGGGTGGCGCAGTCGGTTAAGCGTCCGACTTCAGCCAGGTCACGATCTCGCAGTCCGGGAGTTCGAGCCCCACGTCAGGCTCTGTCTGGGCTGATGGCTCAGAGCCTGGAGCCTGTTAACGATTCTATGTCTCCCTCTCTCTCTGCCCCTCCCCCGTTCATGCTCTGTCTCTCTCTGTCGCAAAAAAATAAATAAACGTTGAAAAAAAAATTAAAAAAAAATATTGTTGTACTTTGTATAGCCTTGGTTTTAACCATTTAATGCACATTTGTTAATATATTGGTTTATTTGCTATGTTTTCCTTTTTTTTTTTTTTACTATTGAAGTGCATTTTCATTTATTTATTTTTATTTTTTTTTAACGTTTATTTATTTTAGAGACAGAGAGAGACAGAGCATGAACAGGGAAGGGGCAGAGAGAGAGGGAGACACAGAATCTGAAACAGGCTCCAGGCTCTGAGCTGTCAACACAGAGCCCGACGCGGGGCTCGAACTCACGGACCGTGAGATCATGACCTGAGCCGAAGTCGGACGCTTAACCGACCAAGCCACCCAGGCGCCCCGAAGTGCATTTTCATTTAACTAATAGTTATCTTAAAGTAAAAAATACAAATGAAAATGTTTCTACAATTGTCAAAGTTAAGAACAAAAATATATTTGTTTGCTTTTTCCCAAAAAGAATTTAGCATAATTGAACAATTCTATTTCCCAGTCTCTACTTCCCACCATCGTCAAAGTACTGAGGTTATAACTTGAAATACTAATATTATGTTTGGTTTTGTCCAGAAATTTATAAATCATAAGTCTTTTCTTTAGGCATCTATATTGTTCTAGAATTATTCATCTACTCTATCAGGGTTGCAAAAACAAAGTAGATATTCATATATGTATTACACACACACACTTACATACTGGGTCATGACACCGAGATTCTGTCAGTCAAAAGAGTCCCCACAAAAGAAAAAAAAAGCAAGTTTATGCCAAACTAAAGGTTAGAAAGAAATATATGGAAGAAGAGAGTTCTTTGCTTTGCTCAGAGAGGACTGGAGAAGAGTCAGCGTCGTTGGTAGCAAGAAGAGTATTGCCAACTGACTTTGAAGCAAAACAAGGGTTAAAGACCAGAGGTCTGACACAGGGAAGTTATTTACTTATTCAAGGCATTTCCTTCTAATGTTTAAATGTGATTTTATTTTCCCATTCACCTATCTTTTTTACTCCTCTATAACATAATTACTAAATTATCGCTTCCCTTTCTACACAGTGTGGTTGTTACATCCCTCACTTTTAATTTTTTTTCCTTTATATTTTTCAACTTAAAAAAAAAAGAAATGTTGGTCATTACTCAAAAAAGTGACTCTAACATTGTCATGCAGAGTTAGACAAAGGACAGAAATCAAATAAGCAGTAGTAAATTGGAAACAAAAATCAAGAAGTGAAGGAAAGTATTTTCAAGTTGGGTTAGAGTAAGGAGTCTCCTCTACCGAGATCAAGCATTAAAAGATGAAAGTGAGATAAAACAATTGGCTAAAGTTGAAACTTGATATACGTCCATGGAATGTGGGACATTGAATTTTAAAAGTGAAACCTTCTGTGGGGCGCCTGGATGGCTCAGTTGATTAAGCGTCTGACTTTGGCTCAGATCATGATCTCGCGGTTTGTGAGTTCAAGCCCCGCATTGGGCTCTGTGCTGACAGCTCAGAGCCTGGAGCTCACTTTAGATTCTGTGTCTCCCTCTCTCTCTGCCCCCCTCCCCCACTCACGCTCTGTCTCTCTCTGTCTCTCAATAATAATAAACGTTAAAAAAATAAAAATAAAAAAATAAAAGTGAAACCTTCTAAAATGGAAGGTTAGGATTATGGCCCAACGTGAATATGGCAGACAAAGCTGAAGCTTACATTCAATGTGTTTAGTAGTGTCTTGAGCAAAATATTTTTGCACGTATTCAGCATACAGCTTCCAATATTCATGTAGAAATTTCATCTTACCCATGCATCTTTAGGTTTACTTACCTTAATTTAATGCAAATGAATCTGTACCCCAGATATATATTGAAATATGTGATGAATACATAATAGAATAGATTATAACACACAAAAACACATACATATGTGTCCTTCCCATAGTATTAAGTACACCAATTGTGTTTAAGAACAGGCTGTAAGTTTTAATATTTTAAATATCTCTAATATTTTTAAAAATCTCATATAATTTCTTGTCCTAGCATGCTTATTTTTTGCATTTTAAATTTGTAATTAAGTTTAGAAAGAGGCTATAATTTGAAGTATATAGAGAATATTATTTCAAGTAATTTTATAATTCAGAATATTTATTAAATGTATATAAGTTTAGTGAGGGAATATAATTTTTTACACCATGTCAGAAATTTAACCTCTTGAAATAATCAAACACACTGAATTCACAATTGTAGTTAACAATATTTAAGTCATGTAATTTATCAATTCACTTTTGCTTACTCACAAACATCACTAAAACAATTTTCTGTCACCATTTACTTCCAAATTGTTTCCCTCTTTTTTTTCTTTTTCTTATCCTAAAATTTTCTTCCCTTCTCATTGTCAAACTTTCCTCATTTGGCTTCTGGGAATAATACTTGCTTGTTTTTTTTTTTTTCTCCTAAACTTCTAAACTTTTAACCTCCGTGCATTCAGAGGTATATTCAGAATTCTCCTTTCTATTTATACTTACATTCTTGATGACCTCTGTATGATCTTAGGCTAATATCCTAACTTTTTTGTGCTTTGGCTTCCCCTCTGTAAATTGGGGTAACTGTACCAATCTCATAGAATTCTGTGGACTAGAGGAATTAATACACAATTAGAAAAATGATTAGAATATATTTGTTTACTCTGAGCCATGTATATGTTCTGCTATTATTACTATTGAGTCATCAGTCATCCGTCTGATGGCTTTAAATACCTTTTAGAGACTGATCACTTCCAAATGAAGGTCTCCAGCTCAGACCTCTTCCCAACTGGACTCACACATGTGACTGCATCTTACCTGTGGGGCATATGTTCCAAGACCCCCAATGGATGCCTGAAACCACAGATAATACCAAAACCTATATCTACTATGTTTTTTCCTATCCATACATATCTACAATAAAGTTTAATTTCTAAGTTAGGCACAGTACAAGATTACCAACAACAATAATTAAACAGAACAATTATAACCACATATTATAATAACATTTATATGAATGTGGTCTCTCTCACTCAAAATATCTTATTACTGTACTCACCCTTCTTCTTCTTGTGATGATGTGAGATGATAAAACGACTACGTGATGAGATGAAGCGAGGTGAATGACGCAGGCACTGCAATTCAGCATTAAGTTACTATTGACCTTCTGAGGATAGGTCAAAAGGAGGTTCCTGGACTTCCAGACCAGAGTCAACCACAGGTAACTGAAATTGCAGAAAGCAAAATTGTGGATAAAGGGAAACTGCTGTTTTTCAGTTTGGGTGTTGTCTCAGTCTGTTCAGGCTACTATGACAAAGTACCATAAATGGGGTAACGTATAAACAACAGAAATTTATTTCTCACAGTTCTAGAGGCTGGAAGTCTATTGAGACTTACCATCTATTCATATTCAAATTTTATCCTTTGTTGCAGTAGTGACTTTGTGGTTGACACATTGTAATTTTTTAACATACTTTCCCTTTCTTTTAAGTATGGAATAGATCCCTTCATTCCCCTACCCTTTTGTCCCACAGATGACTCTTTATAAAACAACTGTCCTGGTTATCTCAAACAGCTAATGTTATAGGGAAAAATTAGTATAATACTCCTGAAATCCTGGATCAGGAAATTCAAACTGGAGGTAATCTTGCTATCACAGTATGGAATTCCAATTTTTAATTCTTAATTTTTTGTTAAAAAGATGGAATAGCCCTAAAAGAAAAGTGACCAATTGCAATAATAAATCCTTAGAAATGATCTTTCAAATGTTTATAGGCTGTTAAGTTCTTTGGTTGTATCCCCATTATTTGAAATCCTACACATAACTTAAGGTTCTTCTACCCAATGCATTATACTCTCCATATTCTTATACCATTTTCTGCAAACATTTTTGCCAGAAAAGTGATGTAATTTTCTGGTACTATGAAAATTCATACAAATATGAGAAGTCATGTCAGATGGCAGGCTATGAGAAGTCATGTCACATCTAGGGATAGAACTTTCACACTCCCTAAAGTTCTTAAACCATTCCTTCAAATCCTGTCCTAAAATTATTGTCAGAACAGTACACAATGAGCAAATGACCATTTATCATTTTCAAGCTAGATGGAGTTTTCAGATTATCTGTTCATCCTCCTTATTTTAGTGACCATATATTAAAAATGTGTAAAATCTTCCAAAAATATCAGTTTTATTCTGTAGTTGGTATTACTCTACATTTTTGCTGAAAATGACATATGCATTCCAAAAAAAATCTATTACTGTGGAAGTGGTGGTTTATTTTTTCCCTCATAGACCAAATAGAGTATTTGAAACATTTTGTCTTATGCATATCTCTTTGGACAGAGATGAAGTTGAGAAGAAAATAGATAATAACGAAGAACCAGATATATTTCCTGATCAAACTAAGAGGAATAGAGAATAACAAAAGTCTTTATGTAACATAGACTTTTATATTCTTCTTAATAATTTATGCTCTGAAATAATCCTGCAGATATTCAAGAAACGTGTTCACTAATTTGGTCACTCACTTATATTTTTAAAAAGAAAAGAGCCCTAATGTTTTTTAAATTGATTACACTCAGAATTTTTCAGCATCTCCGAGTGCTTTCTGAATGAGGAATTTTAGTTCCAAAGATTGTTGACAGAACTGACTTAAGTACATCGGCTCATGCATGATATGTTGTCTCTTCTTTGGAACTGTTCATATTGTTTTTCTTCCTCTTGTGGATGTTTATTTGAAGGATGAATAGGTCATTCTTAGCAGGAGAGCTCTTCACGTGACTGCCAGATACTGAAGACAGATGAGTCAGTTCCACACAGACTACAAATTATGCATGCTGGATAAATCTATATTCATATTCGCATTTGACCTAAGCTTCAACTTTAAAAATAGATTTAACAGAAATTATACGGAAATTTCAAAAATTGTTTTGCTAGGAAGCAAACAAGTTATGCAATACAATTTAAAAAAAGAATGTTCCCTCTGCTAGAAAGAGATCACATTAGCAGTGAAATACTATATGTCAGTCTGAGCTTAAGCCCAAATTCAAGAACATATTGTACACAAAACTTCTGAAATCTATTTATCTGCTGTGTGATTGATAGCTATTGCTGCAGTTCGGAGACCTTCGGGCTTTACCGCCTTTCCACTGTTTGTCATTATAGAATATTCTTTGAATGGAAAGTTATGTCGTTTTCAGGGCCAGTGGAAAATAGGCCAGAATGTGGAGATGCTAGTTAGAGTATAAGAACATTGATTTAGTAGGCAAGGAGCTGGCTTCAAATCCTACTCCAGCCACTTAGATCATGTGTGCAAATGAGCATAAGAATTGCCTCAGTTTACCCATCTGTAAAATGACTAATAATGACCCCTACCTCGTAGGACAAACCTCAGGTGTCCCCTACCTGACATAAATTGTAAGAGACTTAGCACACTGTCTAGTAATACTTAAGAAAGGTTAGCTTTGTTTTTAATTAGATCTTTTTGTAACCCCTATTTCACAGTAAGTGTAAGTATGATTTTCTAAAATTTTATTATGTGCTCCAAGATCTCAGAAATATTTGTCCTACCTCTTTTCCTGGTATACACAAACTGGAAAACTTAGCCTGCTTTTAACTAGGAGCTGCACCCAATTTAAGAAACAAAGAAAATGAAACAAAACAAAGAGAAATCTGCAGCGAGCAGGCATACAACAGTGGATACTGACTCCGATCTGAATTCCTTCTTCCTTGGTAAAGCAAAAGGAGTTACTGGTGTACGGACTGAAAATATCTCAATTTGGAAATGCAACCATTTCCTTTTCTTTCCTTTTCTTTTTTTTAAGTAGTGTGAGTCTTCATTATTTTCTTCTGAAATCTTGGATTTCAGAGGATAAACTTATTTGAGCTTTCAAAAACAAAAGATCTATAGAAGAATGGGTGAATTTGGAGATTATACATATTTTAAATAAATTGATAATAATAACCAGTATTTTAGAGAGTTCCACACACTTAATTCTCATAGAAGTTCTATGAATTAGGTATAGTCTTTCTAGTTTCACAAATTAAAAAACTGATACCCAATAGTTCAAGGGGTTTTTTTTTCAGGTTCATAAGTTGTACGTGAAGAATTCAGAATTAGAACGTGGATGTGACCCACTGACCAAAAAATATTGCTTTGTGGTAGTAGAAACACAAGTGTTAATCAAAACGCAGAGCCTGACCTTTCTTTCTGGGACTCTGTAGATGAATCTGAGCAGGAACTAAGGCTATTTACTAGTTCCATCTTTTTTGGCTGGGAAATATTAAATAACCAAAGAACTCACCCAAAGGTGTGTATATTACAGGAAAGATATTGAGTTTAGCATATGGCTTTCAGATATTATCTTCTGAGAGTTATGGAGGCCAGTACCCCTGAAGACATAGGTCTTTCTAACATCAGTAATCAGAAAAAGATGCATGCCTTCAGAGGTAACAAAAAGCATCCCCAGATCTGTATCTAAGATCATTTATCCTAGAACTTTGTGTTCCTGAGTAGATTTTGAGGATACTCATATTAGTAGGGGAGAGATCACAGTGGTAACACAGGAGGGACTTTATAGAGAACATAATACTGCTCTAGAACAAAATAAGTATTTTTAGTCACCTTATCATGATATATGCCATTGCTTTCTGTTATCTGTTATAAGTACTGCCATTTAAATATTACAGACAGGATTCAGATGGGCTACAGAAAGACATTTTTTCAAAAGTCATCAGTTCATGCCTGGGTCAAGCAAATGGCAAGAATTTTCCTTTTACAACCCAAAGCAGAAAATCTGAAGTTGACTTTCTAAACAGATTAAAAACCACTTCAACTACACCAAAGGCATACAGAATGAAATAATCAAAACCTATGTATCTGCTCTCCAGCTTATGAAAAGGCATTACAAAAGGCAATGAAAACCAGTGTCAGCCCCTCCATCAACCTGCTTCCCTATTACAAGCTAACCACTATGCTGAATTTGATACTTAATTCTATGTACATAATTTCACCTTACTGAAGTTATTTATGTTCTTAAGACATAATACCATTAATCAAATTGCGTAATTTTAAACCTCATACAAACCACAGTATACTCTCCATATTCTTACACCATTTTTCACTGAAATTTATGTTTTTGAGATTTATCCATGTTAATACATGTAACTCTAGTTCATTCACTTCTACATATTACACAGCACTGCATGGATAAAAAAAGTCTTGATTTTTGCAAGCATTTTAATATTTTCTAATTTCTTCCTTTACAAACGTCACTGCTCTGAACATTTTACACATCTCAATATGCACAAGATTTAGAGTATAACTGAGTGGAATGGAAAGGGCATCACCACCTTCAAATGCACTATTTCCTAAATTGGTCTTTCCAAGTGATTAAAGCAATTAACATTCCCATGTGTAACAAAAAGTTTTCTGTAAAACTAGACCATTAATTTCATGAGCATGAAAAGTTTCTTATTTTTACTATACTTTGGATTTTCCTGATTATTATTGAAACTTCATTTCATATTTTATTGGCTAATCAAGTTTCTCCTCGCTGAGTTGTCTCTTAATATTATTTACTTATCTTGCTATTCATAGATTGGATAGTTTTATAATGATGTTAAAGTGACCCTAATATAATCTGCACTAATGTTATGAGAGTTACAAACATTGTAGATTTCCTATCCCACCTGTAACATAGTAGTTTTCCTATGTTGCACAAGAATTTCATTATCTTTTATTTATTTTTTTAGGATTTTAAATTTTAATGCGTTAAGGATAATTTGTGTATTGTTTGCAATATATTTCTTCACCAATGGCCATAAAAAAAAGAGGATTCTCTTATACTTACACATTTATCTTTATATGTTGTGTAAATTGGGGGGTTCAATTTCATTTGTTCATAGAGAACCAACTGTTCAGGTATTTTAATTTTGTATCTGTCATTTCCTTAGCTCTCTCATGTTGTATTTTCATGTATGACAGACTGGTATCTATACTCTGTTTAGTTCCACTGGTCTTTATCCATGAGCTGACTAAACGACGTCTTGGTTGCATAACTTTATAAAATGGTTTGATACCTGAGGAGTAGTTCCCACACAACTTCTTGTTCCTCAAAATATTCTCAGCTATTCAAAGTCCATAACCTCCCAATTCAAATTTAGAATTAATCACAAATTCGAGATTGGTCAGATTCCTAAACCTAAAGATAATTTGAAAAATATTAATAATCTTAACATTTCGCTCCTTCTATCCATGAACATTATATAACTTTTCTTTTTTACAAATTCCTCCAAAATTTAATGAAAGACTTTAATAAAAAATTCTGAATTTTCACCATGTTTCTTCACTTTTAATGTAATTCACTTATAAATACCTATCATTGCTTTATTGTAAGTTATTAGTTTTTAAATCTATCATCTGCTGAACTATATAAATGGAATTTGACAGTTATATACTAATCTTACATGCAACTTTGCTGAACTCCTTCATTAATTCTAATAAATTATCTATATATAATCTATAGTTAACTATGGAGTTGCATATATCTTTTTTTTTGTTGTTGTTTATCC